>NW_009735683.1:0-32621 GCF_000703405.1 Apaloderma vittatum | reverse complement strand
CTGGCTGCCGGCCGGGGTCAAACCATGACATGTAGCCTCCAAACTTACTGAGGGCGCACTCCACCCCCTGGTCCAAATCATTAATAATGATGTTAAGCAGGAGCAGCCCCAGTACTGAGCCCTGGGGGACACCACTCATGACCGGCCGCCAACTGGATTTAACTCTGTTGACCACAGCTCTTTGGACTCATCCATCCAAGTAGTTTTTCACACAGCAAAGTGTATGCCCATCCAAGCCAAGAGCAGTCAATCTCTCTAGGAGAATGCTGTGGGCAACGGTGTTGAATGCCTTACTAAAGTCAAGGTGGACAACATCCACAACCTTCAACTTCATCCAACAAGCAGATCACTCAGTCATAGAAAGAGATCAGGTTTGTTAAACAGGACCTGCCCTTCATAAACACATACTGACTGGGTCTGATCGCCTGGTTGTCCTGCATGTGCTGCATAATGGAACTCAGGATGATCTGCTCCATCAGCTTCCCTGCCAGTGAAGTCAAACTGACAGACCTGTTATTTCCCAGGTCATCCTTCCTTCCTTTCTTACAGATGTTGTTCAATAGGATTCATCAGTGCCCTTTAGACACATGGCCAGTAGCCCCTTTGCACTGTTTGTGCTCTTACAGAAGCAGAGTCAAACAGTGGCAGCAGTAAAAGCTCAGTTTTCATGAGTAAAAATTAATGTTTGGCCTCCTTTAAAGCTGCATTCCATATTATCACAAAGTGAAAAAAAAAACCACAAAAAAAAAGAAACTCAAAAGCTAGAGATTAGCATGGTTAAGGATAAATAAATTTGATTTTATCTACTCAGTAAGCTAAAGGGATGTTTAGCTACCCGACTGCTCTTTCAATGACTATGGAGAAGAACTTGTGTCATGTAAACATATTCTGGACAGCTGCAATGAGACCAATTCACTTAGTTGTCATCACATTGTAACATTTATCGACTATCAGTCAAGATATATCTGAACAAATAACTTAAGGGTAAAAGATTCTGTATCTCTTACTTATACTCTAATATTCTAGATTGGGGAGGTGTTGGTTTTTTTTTAAATGATAAAATAAAAGGAATTTTAGTTAAGAAATAAATAGTTAAAGATGTTTCAAGGTTGGAAAATACATAAATACACATCAAGATGTGTAATTTCAGAAGGACAATCTTTGATAAAAAACCCAGCATTTGCCCTACCTTTGAGCTTTAATAAACTAGAGTATGAGAAGCATATTTCAATTCATGTCATGCTTAAGTTGCACAATATGTAAAATAGATTAGAAGCACAGCGTGAGGTCAAGCAAGCTAGAAAGCTAGTGCTTAGAATGTTTCTAATAATAAACTGTGCTACTTTTCGTCCACTCTAGGTTATTCAGTATTTATAAGGTAGCTTGAGAAGTTTCCATTATTGTATATATGAATAGCAATAATAATTGTTATTACACATGCAGCAGTTTTTGTCTTCAAAAACCAGAGATATTGGCAGGTAGGTTTTTTTCAAAAGTAGCTATGTCTTTCTTTGAAATTAAGCATGATAATATTATGCATGATAGCATGATATTCATTCATTTTGTCAATTCTATCACTATTTAATAAATAGTATTAATTCACCTTTAAAAACTCAAACTCTGTAGTAACTCATAAAAACAAATCAATTCACTTCAAGTAGTAAAACTGAAATCTGTTTCAAGGGGAAAACTGTATAGTACCGAAGACAACACACCATGTTATGCCTACGAAGAGATACTTTCAGAAATGTCTGTCGCATAGGGACATGCAGATGTACACCCTGTCCCCCTTGAGCAGTGTAAACACGTAAGCTTCATTTTTCTAGGCCCATTAACATTATGCCCAATCGCATCCTGGGCTGCATCAAAAGATGCATGTCCAGCAGATCAAGAGGTGATCCTGCCCCTCTACTCTGCAGTGATGAGAGCTCACTGCTGTACTGTGTCCAGCTGTGGAGCCCTCAACACAAGAAGAACATCGACCTGTTGGAGTAGGTCCAGAGAAGGGCCACAAAAACGATCAAAGGGCTGGAGCACCTCTCTTAGAAAGACAGGGTGAGAGAGATGGAGTTGTTCATCCCGGAGAAGAGAAGGCTCCAGAGAGACCTTATAGCAGCCTTCCAGTACCTGAAGGGGGCTTACAGAAAAGCTGGAGAGAGACTGCTTACAAGGGCCTATAATGATAGGAGCAGGGACAATGTTTTTAAATTAAAGCAGGTTAGATTTACATTAGACATTAGGAAGAAGTTCTTTACTATGAGGGTGGTGAAACATTGGAACAGGTTACCCAGAGAGGTGGTGGAGGCCCCATCCCTGGACACATTCAAGGTCAGGCTTGATGGGGCTCTGAGCAACCTGATCTAGTTAAAGATGACCCTGCTTACTGCAGGGGGTTTGGACTAGATGACCTTTAAAGGTCCCTCCCAACCCAAAGCATTCTATGATCATCATCAAGTTTTTTAACTCAAAGAAATTTTACTTTTTACAAAGAAATTTTACTCACTTTGTGTATAGAAATGACTTTTTTTCTCTTCTTCATATAGCTCAAAGGTGAGAACTTATTCAGAGAATAAATTAATGTTTGTTTTTCTAATACTCATTCATGGTTAATATTAGAATGATTACTTTAAAGTATTTCTTTATTATGGCCCACTAAACATACATATTCCCTTATGGAATAATAAAACAAAGAAAGCTAATAGCAAACGGTTTTTTATGTAACAAATATTTATGACATAAAATTTCTTCATAATTTCATAAAATTAATAGCACTGTTCACTCTCCCAGGAAATTCTCAGATTACAGTGATGTCCATTGTATTTATTTTCTTCTAATATTGCTTTTCATCTTGTGCAGTGCAAAGTCAGATATTTTGAATATGGGGAAAACCAACTATGTTAACATTTATTAAAAAGAGTGCAAGAAGAAGTTGCTTATTGAAATGATCTGTCAGCCCTCACATGCTGCAAAAAGAGGAAATGGTAGGTAATGTACAAGTTACTATTAGCAATCTGTATTTTACAAAACCATTTAATTAAATCAGTGGAATTGTTTGTGTTCTAGTCTTGTTCTTGGTAACACAGATGTTTTCCCATGCTTTTTCACACCCTTCATGTCACATTTTTAAGTAATGTTAACCTGCCAATAAAAATTATATTATTTTCATTTCTCATAGATCTTCATTTACCAAACAATCAAACTGTATAATCTTTATTGACTTGTGCTCTGTTTCCATCTCACAGTAACCCAATGTCAGTTGTTCAACACTGTTAGTTTTCAAGTGCTATAAAGTCTAACAGGTTGTCAAAATCATGCTGTCTTTTACTGGGAAAGAGATTGGGAGTAAGTGTGTGAAAGGGGTGATTATAAATGATTCCTGTCAACTAATTTTCACAAAAGAGAATCACATGTTTGCAGTCTACCCTAGCTGGGGTTCCAGTGATCTTCCCATGTTAGCAGAGCCACTACTAGCCATGAGGATTTTCAGACACGAACACTGGAGCTGGCTGGAAGATGAAGGTTTAGAAGATACACACTCGTTCAACAGACAAGGCTTCAATTCCAATTCCACTGTCAGGGACTTATTCCAAACTCTGCAGTCCCTATGATGGAGAGTTTTCCAAGCATTCCAGACATCTTCAATGGTGAACTAATCTGTTGCCAAAACCTCACTTTTACTCAGAACATGGCATGCAGAACACACTCTTTAACCTATTAAATATATTTATAAAATGATCAGTTGGGTAATTCAAATGTTAAAGCTGCACATTAACTTTTTCTGTTTGTCAATAAAGCAGTCATGGTTCCTGGAATTAAATGAAAGAAACAAAACAAATTTCTTAAGAACTTTTTGTCATTTCAAATTCCTGTTTGATTTGTCTGTGTATGGCTTTAGCACTCACTTGGCAATATTTCCAGAAAGCATTTGTAGTTTATTAAACCAAATGATTTCAGCGAAAGATGTAGAAGAGCTTTTAGGTACACAAGCCCTTCTTCAGACCCATAGTGTATTCTTCTTTTGAGAAAAAAATAAAAAAAAATCCCCCAAAAAATCCAAATCCTTTAAGTGAAACCCTTAATATGTGTGAGTTAAAGATTAACTTTCCATAGGTGAACTTGGATTTCATGTTAATGTCATTTTATAAAAGTTTTTAAAATACGCTTTGCGACTACATGTGTTGTCAAGAAAAATTTTTCTGTGATGCCACCGCAGACACCAATCCGGGAATAGGTTCTGGATAAGAATTCTATTTCGCCTTCTTACTTGAACTTTTTTTGAATTATCTGGATTCAGAAGACATGCAACAAGGGTATATAAATCTGCGCTGAGATTCGTAAAGTCATGCAATGTCCGTAAAATACATATTTTTTTCATATAAAGCAAAGGCTCATTCTCTGCCAAACATGAAAACTAGAAAAGCATTT
Organism: Apaloderma vittatum; assembly: GCF_000703405.1. NCBI lineage: Eukaryota > Metazoa > Chordata > Aves > Trogoniformes > Trogonidae > Apaloderma > Apaloderma vittatum. The sequence continues at coordinate 28,196 of NW_009735683.1, read as the reverse complement.
TATGTTTAAATTCAGCATGAAATCATTTTCATGTGCGCTGTTAAAATCAACATTTAGTACAATTTAAATATATATTTCTTATCAAGCTCTACTTAATGCCAGGACAAAAAGAATAACAATTTTCCTAAATAATTTAGAGTTCACCACCTATACATGACAGACAATGGAAGGAATATACCCAACATTTGAACAACCCAAAAAAACCTACTTGGCTTGTATTTCAAACTAATATATCATACACTGTAAAAAAGTTGATAACTTTTGACATTTATAATATTCATATTATTCTATAACACACGTGCAACTTGTTTGTTGTATTTAATACTGCCTATTGAAAATATCTATTCCAAATATATTAATCACTATAAATAAACCTCTTGGAACAAAATGAGATTGCTTTTTCAACATGTGCAACATCCTCTGCTACTGTTAATGTCCACACTTGGTCAATCACGCTACTGGGAAATGCAAGATGGTCCTCATTTTATTGATTGCTTACTAGAGTTCAATCCATCTTATTTTACCTGACAAATTTTTAAACCAATATCACAAGAGGGAAGGAAAGGCATGTTCAAGTAACTGGCTCAGTATTTCTAGTTCTGCTTTGCTTCAGAAATTTATGAAAATAGGAACATAGGAGAAGGTTATTTTTGAAAGTCTAATGCTATAGCACAAATGCAATTGTTTTATCAATTACACTCAATACTAGATAACATCTAAAACATTTCCTAGGGCCATTCAATTCTTTTTGCTGACTGTTCTGTCAGCAAATTCAGGGAAAACTTTCTGAGGCTCACAGAATCTCCTATCATTTTCAAAGTGCATGAAAGCCATCTCACCCTAAAGAATGCAAATTTTCAACCAGAGTTTAACCTCATCCATTGAAAAACAAAGGCAGATCAAAGGCAAGACCATACTTTCAAATTAGTCTTATCTCAGCTTCAGAAGGTGTCAGCTGGTCACCTACATTTGTGCCTCTGTCAGATCCCGTCACTGGAGGAGATCAATGCTACTCTCTCAGATCTGGACCTTCTGATGAAGCAGTCTGATTCCTTGTATCTCTGGAAATATTTTTGATATTTAATATTTTTGAAAATATTTATCAGAAGAGATAAAACTGCTTAAAGTTATTAAATATATATTTTTATAATGAGGAAATATTTTAATCTGTTAAAAGTTCATTGCTTTGGGTCAGATACATTGCTACAGAGAGGAATTAAAAGATTAACATTTTCTCCAGCTAATGATGTGATCTACCATTTATGAAGCTGTTCTTTATCTACAGTCTAAATTAATTTCATTATAGCTATTTTATTGTAGAAAGGCTAAAAGATTTAAAAAGGAGATAAGTTCCCTTTGTGTGTTAGTGTCACCAGCACTGATGGTCTTCATGCATCCTAGATCCTGTTTGTTCTTTAGTATAGAATGATTATATATGTGGGGTTTTTTTTCAAATATTTGTGCTTTGTGATTATCCTATTACAGATTTGTTAATTGGATCTGTCAAAAACAAGCTATGTGGAAACTGAGAGTACCGTCTGAAATACGACTCTCATGCATGTTTTTTTTTCATTAGTACAAGTAATATGCATGAGACACAATTAGAGATGCCTGAGGAGGTATGCTTGATAAATGTCAGGTATTAATACTGTTTGATTAAATACATAAATTCAGACATCTCAGGAATGTTAACATTACAGTCATTTGGGGGTCCAAGAAATAGCCACAGCCTGACAAGTAGTCCAAGTCACTAGGAAATATTGAAATGGATGCTCAAGCCCACGTTGTCATATGTCTTTTCGAGCAGTCTAAATACTTTCCAGTTTTACTGTGTTTTCTATATTATGCATAAGCCATATGTAACGTTTCATGCAAGCATCATCTGCACGCTATTTGCAACCCCATATATTTATTCCCTAAATTTACATATATATATACACACATATATAGCTGTATGTAAGTGAACATTAGTAATTTTTCATTTGGATGACAAACAGCTATGTATCAAGAGATATATCAATGCTAGTGTGTTTACATAGTACATGCAGACAACTGACTCTAAAATATAGCATTAACATTGACAGGAATAGTCACCTAATATGATCATTTACAGGAATATATGAAACAGCCTCCACTTAAGCGTTTCAAAAAAACTGCAGATGAATTATGAGACTGTAAAAAAAGAATGCAGTCAAAAGAACGAATCACTTACACTTTTCATTTTCCCTGTTAACACTGAATTCTGTTTTGTTGGCACTGCATTAGAAAGATTTAGACATCTATCACTATTAACTGGGTTTTTCAATGCCATCATTTTAGATTACTCTTTCAGTACCCTGAGTCTTCTATGAAGTTAACAGCTATCAACTATATTTGATGCAAGATACCTCCCTAAAAAGTGCCTCTGGAGGACACCAATCTTTTTCAAGCAAATGTTTTCCCAGATAGTAGGAATTAATATTTCTAAACCTGTAAATGCACAGTTACGTATTTTGAATGGTTGAAATTTAAGAATGCAATTACAAATAAGAAATGTTACACATATAGTAGGAAATAGAAAACATTGTTATTTTTTTCTTAAATTCCACCCAAAAGGGAGTATATACCACTTCCAATATCACTGAAGCAAAAGCCAAAATATTCCAAGAATTGTACTTATAATAAATTATGTTACTACACATCTGTTAGAATAAATACTCCAGTGATATGCCCTGAAGTCCGTAAAAATGCAAGTTTTTCTGAAGGTCATGATAATTTTGAACTGCAAACACTCAATTAGTTATTCAAACAGTCTTCCATTATGGTCCATTCACTTGCATTCATTTAATGTTAATATAGATTCATTTACTTATTTTAAGCCCCTTCCAATTTATAATCTTCAAAGGAAGAGAAAAAAAATCTATAATTTTAAACATGAGTGGAGATCCCTGTGTAGCTTTAAAATGCTGGCTGTTTTATAGTGCCATCCATTGTATATTCCTGCATCATTAGTAGGAAAGGTCAAGCAATATTTATTTATATTAGTCAGGAACCTCATGAAACTATCACCATGAAACTACCTCTGAGACTGCAAAACTGATACATGTGCAAGACTGGTTAATTCATTATTCAATGAAAGCACTAATACTGCTGAGTTCCATCTCAACTCCTGTCCTCACATATAGCTACTTTATTAAGCAGAGCTAATTTCATTAAACAAGAAAGAAGTTCTTCTTCATGGAGGCAACATTATAAAATTCAAGGAAGAATGAATGTGTTCCAGAGATCAAAAGTGCAGTAGCTCTGTCCTTAAAATTAATGCCTTTTATATAATAAACATTAGTCTGCTTTCTGTGCAGAGAAACGATCTAATTTTCAGCCCTTTCTTTAACTCGATAACTGTGAAGTCAGAGCACAAATCCAGTTGTCATTAGATATTTGATTTGTTTAGAGGTTAAAATCTTTTGACAAATAATTATTGTAAAGAAAAAATATTCTAATAATAACATTGTAATAAATAAAAGCCAATACAGGCAGAAATTCTAGTAATTTTGTCCTCTCATATACCAAACATTCAAAAATAAAATGTCACATTGCATAAAGAATTAAATAATCTTCAGAATTCTGAACATTTTTATCTCAGTTTATCATAACCCTTTTATTACTATACACTTGCAGAAATTTTCTAGATTATTAAAATTAACAAATTTTATGGATAAATTGGTTATCCAAAGCTTTTATTGTAAATCAGAACTGATTTTACAGAGAAATTTAGCAAGATAACTGGGAGAAAAATTATTCCATGATGATAAAAATTTATAATTTTAGCAAAAACTTTGACAATCTTTCAGTCAAAGTTCTTTTGGTTATTTGAAATCTATCAAAAAATGTTTTGTTTAAAATACTCCCCCGTTCTCTCCATCATTATTCTTTTTGTTGGAATTTTGCTGAAGCAGATTTGTCAGAAATTGTTTTACCAATATGGAAGAAGTCATCCCCCTTTTGAATATATTTTTGCTTTATGCCTGCCCTTAGAAGAACACATAATCAAGCTTTATATCTGCAGTGTGATATCTATTCCTAAATGAAGTTATGAGGATGAAACATATGGAGGATATTTCTCCATGAAATATGCCCATTAAATTCAGGCTGCAGGTGGCATAGTGGCTGGCAGCTCTCTTTTAAGCACAGTTGTATGGGATTAGCTGTTCTCTGCATCAAGTTTATGGAAAATTATGTGCTACTGCTGCTTAAAACTAGAGGAAAAAAAATTCTCATTGGCGTCTATAAATGAGTCAATAAAGTTGCTGTCTCAAATTCTAAAATTGAAGTATTATTTTCCGATATTTGAATTGCCATAGGTATCTGAAAAAGTCAGAGGGAGAGGAAAGGTCCAAAAAGAGAAATACCCTGAAGGAGTCTCAAAAGATTTTTTTCATGTTTCTTGGCACTATGAATAAACTGACAAAAAATTATGTGGGGTCAAATAAAGCCAAATGAAGTGTTTAACTTTCTTTATGAAATTTAAATCCTTATTTTTCAGAATTTTCAGGGGAAAAAAAATAGTTTAACAAGGTGGGGAGTACAAAGTCCTGCACCTGGGGATCCATAGCCCCCAATATGCTGGGGGCTGACCAGCTGCAGAGCAGCTTTGCAGAAAAAGACTTAGGGATCATGGTATACAGCTGGTTGAACATGTGCCAGAAACCTACCCTGGCCGCAAAGAAAGCTAATGGTATGCGAGGCTGCATGAGGAGGAGTGCTGCCCCTTTATTCAGTGCTGTTGAGGCTGCACCTGCAGCCCCATTCTGGGCTCCCCAGTACAGAAGATATATGGAGCTACTGGAAAGAGTCCAGGGCCAAAAAGATAGTGAAGGGACTAGAGCATGTCTCCTTTGAGGAAAAGCCGAGAGAGCTGGAACTGTTCAACATGGAGAAGAGAAAGTCCAGGGGGATCTCATCAGTGTGTGTGAATCTCTGCAAGATGGGTGCAAGGAAGTTGGAGCCAGGCTTTTTTTCAGTGGTGCATGGTAAAAGGAGCAGATGCAACGGGTACAAACTCAAACATGGGAGGTTGCCTCTGAACTGTAGGAACTACACTTTTACTGTGAAGGTGATGGGCATTGGCACAGGTTACATAGAACCACAGAATTGTTGGAAGGAACCTCTGGAGATCATCTGGTCCAAACCTACTGCTAATGCAGGATTGTCTAGAGCATGTCACACAGGACTGCATCCAGGTGGGTTTTTGAAAGTCTCGAAAGATGGAGATTCCACAACTTGCCTGAGCAGCCTGTTCCAGTGTTCTGTCACCCTCACAGTACAGAAGTTCTTCTTCATATTTAAATGAATCTTCCTGTGTTCCAGCTTGTGCTCATTGCCCCTTGTCCTGTCATTGGGCACTCGTGAAAAAAGTCTGGCTCCATCCTCCCTGTACCCACCCTTTAGATATTTATAGACATTTATAAGGTCTCCTCTCAGCCTTCTCCAGGCTAAATAGTCCCAGCTCTCTCAAACTTTCCTTGTAAGAGAAATGCTCCAGTCCCCCACTCATCTCTGATGTCCTCCACTGGACCCTCTCCAGTAACTCCCTGTCTCTCCTGAACTGGGGAGCCCAGAACTGGACACATTATTCCACATGTGGCATCACTAGGGCAGAACAGATGGAGAGGATGAATTCCCCTGACCTACTGGCCACACTCTTCTTAATATACTCCAGGATACTGTTTGCCTTCTTGGCAATGAGGGCACATTTCTGGCTCATAGTTAAGATAGTTAAGATACTGTCTACTAGGACTCCAAGATCCTTCTCCTCAGGGCTGCTTTCTAGGATGTCTACTCCTAACTTATATTGGTGCATGGGGCTGTTCCTCCCCAGGTGTAAGACCTTTGTTGAACCTCATTAAGTTCCTCTCTGCCCAGCACTCCAGCTTGTCCAGGTCATGATGGAGGGCAGCACAGCCCTCTGGTGTGTCAGTCACACCTCCTAGTTTTGTATCATCAGTAAATTTGCTGAGAGTACGCTCTGTCCCCTCATCTAGGACATCGATGAATATGTTAAATAAGATTGGACCCAGTACTGACCACTGGGGAACACCACTGGTTACAAGCCTCCAACCTGACCGGTTGACCTGGTATGTTGTGGAGCCTCTATTCATGGAGATATTAAGAAGCTGTCTGGATATGGCCTTAGGCAACCTGCAGTAGCTGACCCTGCTTGAACAGGGAGTTTGGACCAGGTGACCTCCAATGGTCCTTTCCAACCTCAGCCATTCTGTGATTCTGTAAAAATATCACCCTGAAAAAAAAATAATTCGTAACCGAAAATGTAAAGCTGACTTTTTTTTCTGACAATACTTTCCCAGAACTGACTTCAGTTTGCAAATATATGCAGTCTGTGCAAAGCTGCATTTTTCCGTAGATAAAATATCTACTGAAATATATTAACCATTACGAATACACTCGTAATAGAAGGAAAAGATACTAGCCCATATAGAATATTTTAATGTCTTTGCTTCTGATGGAGAGTTCAAATGTACCAGATAATTATCATCCAATAGAATGGCCCATCTTTCTTATATTTCACAGGCAAGCATTTGGAGTACCCATGTGCAACACACTGGCAGAAAACATTGTCTTTAAAGTTTCTTAAGAAACCTCATAGATGTTCACATCAGAATGCTGAATAAACACATACCACAGACAAAACTATGTCTCAGCAATATGAAGAGCTTCATATGTGCCTGCTTTCAGAATGGGTTAAATTCCCCTGACTGTTATATGTGTGGACATCCCTTGATTGCACCCCTGGTGACGCTTACTCACTGGTTGCTTACTTTGGGGAATTTCCTAGAAAAGGCCAATGAGCATTGTCCACCATTCCCAAAGACCTCAGTCCTCCAAACATTGGGTTGTGCTTAACAGACTTTTCTGAGAGTTCATTGCAGTAGTTCATTTCCAAGATCCAGGAGCAAAACATTTGTCTGTCCTTAACATATGCCATTAATGAATCCAGCTAAATGATCCTGTCCTCAAGCAGGCAAAAGCCATTTTTTACTGTGTTATGAAATTTAAATAGTAATTATAACAGAACATGAAAAGTAGCTCTTACTGTGACAAGAGAGCTACTCTGCTTGTCCTACTGATAATAAATGCTTACAGTCAAAAATATTTCCAGGTCCCAGGAAGACAGAGATGGACATATCTACAGTGCGATATCATTAGCTCTGAGAAAATTCTTTGCTGGACACTGAAAATACTGAAGCTGAACCAGAAGATAGGAGAACAAGCAGATTTCACTTGGCTTCAGTAGCCATTGTATTTCAAAACCACTGCTATTAATAAAGCAGAAACGGATGAAAAGTTCTGTCAAAGCAAAAGAAATAGATGATCAAATGTTGAATAATTTGTTGATGTATAAGTTACTGATGCCCTGCAGCTCTGGTAAATAATGTAACCTTTTTTTTTTTCTTTCTTTTTTTCTTTAAAAAAGGTCTCGTTTCCTGCTAGAGCTCAAAAATAAAAATGCTCTTTCTTCAAAACCGTAGTAATCTTTTGATTTTTTTCACTTCCTGGATGCACAATTAAGAAACAACATGCTCTGTCTTGTTCAAAAAGCCTTTTTCAAGTCGCAAGAAAAATAGACTTTTAGATATAAAGCTCCAATTAAGCTATATGGTGATATCATGGAGACAGGCGAAATAAGTTGATTGTATTCTTTTTCTTTCCTGCTGTGATTATAAATAAACCTGTATGACTTGCAAGAAAGAAGTGTCAGCTCAGACTACAGCAGCTGACAAGCAGGAAGTGCCTCCAAGGTAGAAGGTTAAATGCAAGACCTTACTACTATAAATTCTGTAATAAAATTTTCATATTTCAAGACTTCTGAAAACTGATGAAAGGTAAGATGTTCTCACTTTCTTTTCTTGTTGTATATCATTCATTTGGAGTGTAAAAAAATTGAAACCCTTAAAAATAAATCCAACAAAACTACAGGTGATACTCATTTTAAGCTCCATGCCTGATTTTCCATTCATGCATCCCTCTTCTCGCTTTTGCTGCTCAGTTTTCAAAATTCAAGTTTAAAAATATTGCACAATTTTAAGGAAGAGGTTAACAGAAATATATATGTATATATATCATATATAATATATATTTTTTTAAAATTGCCATTGTTACTGATAAATTTAAAACTAATGCACTGTCACTCTACAAAAGGAGAGAGAACAAAAAGATGAAGAATGCAATTTTGCTTGCAGAGCTGTTTCCATATATCTCAAAGGCCTAAAAGGATTTCAGAGGATTATCTTTGTCTAGATTGCTGTCACTCCTATTAATCAGTCTTTATTGATTGCTTGGTCTGTTGGTCTCCTCAAGTCCAACAAAAGGTCTATAATATACTGCCATTGAACACATAAATAAACCTATTTGAATCACATACGGACTGAAACTATATGAAGATAGGATTTTTATGACTCTCAGAACTACAAGCTGTGGAGGAGTTTAAAAGAATTTTTAACAGATTATTTCAATATATGCACCAAATCTCAGCCATTCATTATGTATCAACAAGCAGAAGACTTTTTAAGGGCCTATGCCAGTTGTATGCAACAGGAAACTCTGCTTAAATGATTAAAATGAAGGTCAAACTAAATCAAGACATGAGTTAGCTGTTGAGAAAACAGTGTTTTTCATAACTGCTCTGTGTGCTGATGCAGTTTCTCTGACATATTGATCTTAACAACAAAAAATTACTTAAGATAGAAAAAAAAAACCAAAAAAACCACCCAACATGTAAAGTACAAAGTTTAAATGTGATCTTCAGCTTGTTCCCTTTGTGTTTAGTTATATTTGCTTTTCTATATACACACATTGCTTTATATTTTATTTGTTAAATATTCACAGAAATGCTTGCAGAAATTTGTTTTGGGCAAAAAACAAATGCATTTTAGGGAGTTTCTATGACTGCATGAAAATGGACATATTTTATTTAGATTAGTCAATTGGACAAGGTTGTGTAACTTCGGTGACCAACTACAAAGTTCAAATGAGACATTTGGTAATTAAATACTTGGATTTGCAAATTATCCTCAGTTCTGTCTAGTTAATAAAATAATTCCTGGAATAATTTGGATCAGAAAACAAATTGGTATGCTTTTACCTGCTTGCAAAACCCCCACATCTTTATGGGAAGAACAAGTTCCTCAAAAGTATTTGGAGTTTTTTGTCAATCACGTAAGTTTAAAGGTGATAAATTAGATACACAGTGCTGTAATATGACCCTGAAGAGGTCACTGTGCTAATCAGAGTTTTCCTTTCTCAATAGAGAAAAATAGGCATATTCACAAATTATTCAGCTGACTTCACATTTTCCCTACTTCAGGAAATGATGATTTACCCTCTGAAGTTGCCTACTTCTCTGCGGAAGTCTCCAGGTTGACTTCTAAGTTGATATTTAGGTGAGTTCTTAGGAAAGATGAATCCTAGTTTTGACATCACATTTTCTTCTATGGATTTCTGTGTTGTTTCCTCTCCTTTGGCCTCTTAAAAACCACAGAAAACACACAGCAGTGGTTGCCAGTCATAAGGATGAGGTGCTGTCAGCTGAAACTGCTGTCTTCATAATTGAGCCTGTGTAAATTTATCCAACAAAACTTTCACAAAACTAAAAAGCTTTTGTAAAAAAAAAAAAAGTATGACTCTTGCTAAACAAACTCAATTTAAAAAACACAATGAGAAAAAAAAGCGCTCCATTTTATGGATAAGAAGCCCCAGAAAATTTGGCTCATAAGGACAGCTGAGAGTGATTAAAAATTCCAAATTGGACATCTTTAATTTATGCTAGATTAGAAATATTAAAATTTAAACCAGGCTCCCAAAGTAATGAAGCCAATGACAAAGTTTAAGTGCACAAAGTTATGATGAAACAAGTTACGATCCATATGCTCCTCATGGTAGATGGCATTTTAATGTTATTGCTTAATGATACATTTGATTCCATTTTATATTGTTTTCCATAAAAGAGGGGAGATGGCACTAGAAAAATGGCTGGTTTCAATTTTTATGTACTTCATGTATGCAAGTCCTGAAACCAAAACAGTACTATACAAAAAGAAATTTTCTTTAAAAGTAATAAAATACATGCTCTACAGGAGACTTATCGATCTTTAACAATTCTGTAAGGGAACCTAGTGGCTCATAACATCTTTAAAATAACAAGTTTACACAAAAATTATGGCTTAAAATAAAGGCATGGATGACTAAGTACTTCCCCATATACATTCGTATTAAAATGTTGCATTTAAATCTTACAAGATTGCTAGGATTTATTTTCAGAACAAGGACAGGGAGAGCTTCCAGATATAATATCTACTTACATTTATTACAATTAAAAGAATTAACAGGACTGTGGTCATTATTGTGCTTCCCTCCTTTTTTGAAATTCTCGTAAATCTTTATTTGGTATTATCGGATCATTGCAACACGTTTATTTTAAAATATTTTAATTGAGAATCTGTCCCAGATGCTTCAGATGAGGCATTTTAACTACAAACTATAGAAATTTGTAATTTTGAGTAAAATTTTCATCTAGTTCTAAGATTTGTAGGGCATGAACTTGATTTTTTTTTTTATCACAGAAGTAATTATAAATTTGTTCTGTGTATCATTAGTGCTCTCCAGAATAATTCTTAGGAAACAACCAGATGAAATTTTAATAAGAAAAGAACCTGGAGGGAAAGGAAGAGAGAAGAGACATTTACCAGTACATCCCACCTAATCTTAGCCATCTCCAGAAGCTGTCTTAATTAGGAATGCTTTTCTCCGTCTTCCTGTAGGGAATGGAGGGAAAGAAGATGTCTCCAGAGAGCAATCATCTGAGGGTGGTTAGGGTTCTAACTTAGGTTCCCCTGTTAACATTAAATGGTCTGAACCTGCGTTCAACTGTTTACAATAAGAGAAAAGAAAGGAACAGTGAGCTCCAGACGGAAACACTGAACCAGTGAGTGAACATGATGTTTTGGCCTTGCTTCACAAAAAATCGTTTTATAGAGGAGAATCCACAACAACTGTAATTCTAAGAAAGGATTAACTTTTCAACGTGTTTCCTAGGGATGACTGGCTTTGTGTCCTCCCCACTTTCCTGATCTTAATCCAAACTAATATATCCTTATCAAGGAACTCTAGGGTAACGTAAAGGGTAGATTTCTAATTAGATCTCAGTTTAGTCTTCTGTCAGGAATTATTGACAAACAACACCATATGTAACATTCAAGTGAGAATTATAGTTGAAACTGATGGTATTAATTTCAGCACATTGGTAATGTCTATTCCTTTGAAAATTTGGTCCATCATCCTTCTTGTACATATCAAACAGAAAATATACTTTACAAGTCAGCCATCAGAAATATTATCCTCACTTTCTAGAACTTCCTACCAGTTCCTTTAATGGCATGGGGCAGGGGGAAAGGGGAAGATTTTACAACTAAAATGCATTTTTTTCATTAATTTAATTATTCTAGAAGTTTTAGAAAATGATCACACTTTGGTAAGCTGGAAACTGTCAATATGTCAGCACAGTCAAATATAAAAATGTAATTGTGGATGTACTTTAAAAATATGGTTTTTTCATGCAAATGAAAGAATGAAAAGGTGTATGAAAATCTACTCTCCCCCATTCACTTGCAAATCAAATTACAAAGTGAAGAAACTTGATAGTACTATTTTCAGAACCACTTTTCTTACAAGGTTCATTCCACTCCCCAGCTCTTTTCATAAAGGGCAAAACTGGAATAATTCAGCAACTGCCTTCCTGTCAAACTGCCCTCTGGTTGTTAGGCGGCTTTGGGAAGAAAATATCACTCATGCCAGTAATGTGGAAATCCTGTGATAGTCACAGACTGAAGGCACTGGAGACAAATCATGGAAAGTCTAAGAAAGAAAAAATGGTTTCCTGATTTACTATGTAACATTTTACAGGAAGAACAAAAACAGTAGAATTAGTAATGGCATGAAATTTTAAGACTACATCATGACATATCCCATGTTTTGTTTATATTTTGTCTTTTCATTATTTTTTAATGTACAGCATAGCCAACTACAACAATGAAAACCTGAAAACTATGAGTAGTATGTTAAAATGAGTAACCCAGCATAAGCAAAATGCTGACACTGCCTTGTTAGTACCACAGCTGGAAAATTACCTATGAAATTGCAGATGTAATAGTTCTTTTCAGCCTTTTCCTGCAATTTACTTTTTATTTTGTTTTCAGCTATCTCTGTCCACTCATGTGACTATTTTTGTGTGATTCCATTTGCTGAAATAAATATCACACATTTATTACAGAGATTGTTTACTAGCATCAGAAATATCTTTTATTTTGAGGGAGAAAACTTATAAATTTTGAAGGAAAACAAAACTATTAGTTTTCTCTGCAATACTGTGAGTGGATATTGGAATATAAATAAACGTATGTACACATATGTAAGTACTTTCCTGCAGGAAACACTAAAAAAAATAGTTAAATTTAAGGAATCACAATGAATATGCTCTGAAAATAAAGTTATATTTCCAGAGGAGTTTTTAATTTCAAGTTATGGATGACATACAGATTAAGTCAAGGACAGATGGCCACAGAACCCGAAACCATAGTGCCTGTCTTGCCAGGCTAGTTTTAAATTCAGAGAATGACTCAGTGAACTTGAAATGTCATGCTGGATTCTAGCAAGAAAACTATGCAAGGCTTTAAAATTTATCTCTGGCATCTTAAATTAATCCTAGAACTAATTAGGAAGCTTGCAGACAACTCGAAATCCAAGTGCTATCTGTTCCTATTGACTTTTTCACACAGAAAGTGAGGGTTCAGAACTAAGAATGTGTCATACCACAACCCTTTGTTCTTATCACTGTCAACTAAAAGAAGAACACAGTTATGTGGGAGAGAACTAACATTTTAGAATTTTCAATAACATCGTGTTAGAATTTGAAGGCAGACCTGGTTTTGGCTTTACTTTTTAGAATTATTATTTCTAAAGTAAAATAAAATCAGAGCACAAAGGTAGCAGTGAAAAATAAAAGGATTTTTTTCCAACATTCTAACAAAATTAGAGTGAAATGAAATACAAATTATCACGGATAATTCTGGATCGTAACAAAATCATCTCCCCAGTCAGTTCAATTTTGCAAACATTATAACTAATTAGATTAAGAAATTGGAGAGATTGGTTTTTTGTTTCTATTTGAGTGAATGTTACAATCCTTATATTTTTTATTCAAAGGGGTTTTCTTTCAAAATAATGAGGTATAATTTTAAAATCCTGTAAAGTGACCTAACTTGACAAATCTCTTTGTTACAATCACGAGTTTTCCTTATGTTATTGGAGAGCATCATATTAGAAAAGTCTTATAGTTGAAAAGTCCGAAAGCCAGTGTTAATATCACTTGCACCTATATACTTACCTGCCATCTCTTATTGGGTTTTTTTGGCTATATGCCAGGTTTTCAAAAGGAGATTCTTAAATCCTATTAACGCTGGGCTGTTTACGCTGGTGAGCAGTGACCTGCTTTTCAGAAGCTCCATTCATTTGGCAGATCACTGTACTGATGGAAACTCATGACCAGGCCTGATATAAATCCATAAGTACAAATGTACATGTCTAATTTTAAACTTGTATTTTAGAAAAATTTACACTTCCTTTCATAACAAAATAAGCTGCTTCTTTTTTTCTGTAGAAGTTTTTAACATGTTTCAGCCACTCTTTCATTTTAGGGCACTAATCACTATATTGAGCAGGGCGGTGCCTAAGTAAAAGCATGCAGCTGTACTGAACGAAGCCAAAGTAGAAAAGCAAGGCAGACAACTGAAACAGGACTATTTAGAGAAAGCTATTAAAGTGTTTTCAAGTGAGCATCAAATGGAACCATTAACATTCAAGATTATGTATTTTCAAACGATTTTTGTCCGAAAAGGTCAGTTTCAGTTTTTCTGTGAGAATACCTGATATTTGCAGGTACTTATTTTCAGGCTTTCAAGTTATTAAACTACATACAGTCCATCTTCTTTATTTGAAAAAAAAAAATTATAAGCAATACAAACAGTAAATCCACTTACTGTACCTGTGTCTAAGTGACCATGGAAAAAAAGAATTCTTTGACTGAGTCACATCACTTTAAAATTTCAAGATAAAATCGATGTTCCATACACAAGGAAACCAGAAGAAATAAAAATTACTGAAGAAAATGGCAGATATTATTGGTCATAGAGAGTACCATTCAGAAGAAAGCACTTTATTTTTTTCTCCTTTTTTTTCATTTTGGCTGGATTACTATAGTGCTATAGCCCAAAATAACTATCAGGGTGGCTTAAGAAAAATGGAAAAAAGGCTTAAAACCCTGTTCATTCATTCTGTTCGCTCTCTAGATTTCACTCTTACAAACATATAATGTACCATCTTTCTCCTCCCACGCCTTTTCTTTACAGGAGAGATTGTGTTTCCCCCTTTATAATGATAGGATAAATTAAGAATTTAATAAGGTGTTTCATTACTTTGTGTAAAATTAACAACTTCAAAAATTTGTTAAGCACAGTTAATGAGAATGCCTTTTTTTGTTGTTGTTAGATAACGTTTTGGTTAAAGACATTCTCATATCATCAAACTATTATTTCAGGCACCTGGCCTGGCTCACAAAGCAATTAGGAAGCAGAGGAACTGCAGCATGGCCAGCACCTAAGAAATCCAGTCTAGTCCAAGATTCAGCTGTAAAATCAGATATTGCACTTTTAAAATATGGCTTAATGAACACACTGCTATCACACAAAAAACATGTCTTTTGCATCAAGGCACATGTGCAAAATACCTCTGAATTTAATGAGACCGGTGCTATAGCACATTTTTGCCAGGACTATGGAACATGTCAAATGATCCTATGTCTGGGTCCAGTAATGCTATTTTGTCAAAACACTGAAAGCATAAAGATTTGGTTGCTGTTGACCAGTAATATATTACAGGCATCCTGGCTCCAAGCCATGCTCAAAGCCATGAACTGGAAAACATCCATTTATTTCAGAAGCTGCAAATTGCTGCTGTGTTTTCCCACTGCTTCTTATACCCTTGAAGTCCTCAGTAAGAACCCATAAGACAGACAAATAGATCCAGATATGGCAGTTATTTATCTCTAGTATACGGTGGTGAGGTAGATGTCAAGGTCCAGTCATTTATGACCTCAAAAACAGTAGTTCAAGGGCATCTGAGTGATTCTAAGAAATGCAAGCGTGAAAATTATACCTGGTAAATCCCTAGAGCAAATCAAGCTTGGAACTGTGAGGTCTGTGGCCTGATTCTCATGACTTTATAGTACTACAATAATCACTTTCAGTGGATGGATGGACTGATATGTACTGCCAAAGCACAAAGTTATGAGACCTCTTGTGTCAATATCTTGTCCATCTTAAGTAATATCAAAAGTTATTTTGATTTCTCTGGCATCAAAGGTGGTATTTGGTGTATTGGCAGCTAGTTAAACGAGTTCATAAAATCTAATGTTCTTTTTGGAGTGTACTTTTGCAGCAAATCTCTTCATCGCCTCACTTAACACATTTTGATTTTCTTTGTGCAGAAGTCTTGGAATGTGAAGAAGCACTTTAGGAGTGCATCTAAAACACTAACAGGAGTTAAGGCCATCAGACTGGACTAGAGTTAATCAGGAGCAAACACACATGGATATAATGTATTTATCAGTTCCTTAGTACCAGCTGATTTGCTCTGAGAGTCTGCCATTGCACAGTATTGTAGAAACACAAAATCATAGAATAGTTTCAGCTGGAAGAGACCTTGAAGATCACCAAGTCCACCCTTTGTCCCAGCTCTATCAGCCTACTAAACGCATGCCCCACAATGTAACATCCACTCGTCTCTTAAACACCTCCAGGGATGATGACTCAACCACCTCCCTGGGCAGCCTGGTCCAATGGCTGACAACCCTTTCAGTATAGAAATTCTTCCTAATATCTAACCTGAACCTCCCCTGGTGCAATTTGGATCCATTTTCCCTCATCCTATCACTCTCCACTAGGGAGAACAGACTAACCCCCACCTCTCTACAACCTCCCTTCAGGTAGTTGTAGAGAGCAATGAGGTCTCCCCTCAATCTTCTCTTCTCTAGGCTAAACAGTCTGAGATCCCTCAGCCTTTCCTCACCAGACTTGTGTTCTAAGCCCTTTACAAGCTTGGTAGCCACCTCTTTACCCTCTCCAGCACGTCGATGTCCATCTTGTAGTGAGGGGCCCAAAACTGGGCACAGTACTCCAGGTGAGGCCTCACCAAAGCTGAGTAAAGGGGCATGATCACCTCCCTGCTCCTGCTTACTACACTGTTCCTGATCCAGGCCAGGATGCCATTGTCTGTGAATATAAACAGTTGTTGTGTCATGGTGTTGGAGATTAAAATAGTTCACTTGTAGAAAACTATGATGAATTGTGGGATTTCTTAAAATTATGATGAATCGTGCTTTTTCTGATGAGTGACATTGCTTAGCCAGGTTCACTGAAGCCTTAGGCCACAGACTGTGGACTTTTACCTAAATACTGATGAGATTAGGCTGAAGAAAGGCCTGGAAACCAGCACTAACTGAGAATAAAAGATCAACAGAAACTGTAGCCTTGAGATAAGAAAAGAATGCCAACCTGGAGAAAGGATCCAATGAGGAACATGAAGACTACAGACCCAAATACTGCTATTGGATTGAGCCATTGTGTAAGGAAAGATGAACTTGGATTGTAAGAGTATAATTGCCCAGGGTTTTCTTTGTTCGGTCCCTCTTGGAGGATCCCATCTCGAACTGAAATAAACCTACTCTGTGGAAGAACTTAAGAGTTCCAACCCTTCTTTACGGTCGGTTGCTAAGACGGATCCAGCTGCACCAAGACTCCTCTCCCTGAGGAAGTTTAGAAATCAGGGGGGTCCAGTCTGAACCTCATGACTTGGCAAGAAGGTCTTCCTGGTCTCTTATATAACAAGTTATAAAAATCTGCTAATGACATCATTTAACTAATTAGAGAGCTGTGCTTTCTTCCATCTTTGAGTATCCTTTCTGTAAAGGACTGTTGTGTTGAGGTGACACAAAATGGAGAGTGGTAGAGATGATTTAACCTGGTTGACCTATAAGAATGGTTTCTTCTCCCCTATTATTTCACTGTCAGACCTAACAATTTGTTGGTCTTCTCTCTGTTATTATGAACTAAATAGTTAAAGCAACATATTCCTCTCAGATAAATGAGAGCAATTCCTGCTATTAAGAGAGTAGACTCTCACAAAGCAAAACTCGTTCCACCAACTTACTAGATACTAGGCTGTTGTAGAGATGTTCTTAAAAAGATGTAAACAGATGCAAAATTTTCTGTTCACTAGTCTGAAGTATATAATATTAATAAGTTTTTTATTATTATTTTCACATGCAAGTTAACATATTACCTACATAACTTTAGTTAATAACTACTTAAGCTGTTAACCACCATTAGAGGCCATATTAGCTTTGTGCTTAAGTAACTCATGATAGATTTTTAGGAAACTCTGTAATACCAGTATTAATATTCATTACAATAATGAATACCTTCTGTGTTGCAACTATATAAAGAAACAAGTATACTAGGTTAACTGAGGCAATAGGCTTATAAAGTAGCATACTGTATGACTTGAACATACTGTAAAATCAGAAATCTGTTTGAAACCTGAAGCTCAAATCCAAATCTGAATGTTCTCCCACTTACGAACATTTTAATGTCATGCTACAGTGTGACTCATGTTCATAGGGGTTTTCGTTAAGACTGAAACGTGTCATCTTTCTGAGGAGATTGTTCTTAAGGCCTTAGATTTTGCAAGCAAGTGTTCCATACAAGTCCCTTCTTAGATTAAAGTGAAATAGGTAAAGGAAATTTCTGATCCTTTATCAGAAGAATGCTAATGAACATGGATACTGTCTAGACCTTTCCTAGATCTAGATTTTAGCTCTAAGAATAAAATTCCTAATAAAAAAAAAAATGTTTGAATGTTGACTTACTAAATGTGGATTCTGTATTGCCTACTTAAGGTGAAAATTGATTGTCCCATGTCCACTATATTAGTGATTTATTTGTCTATCTTGGCATGTTGTCATACTCAGGCCTAATGGCAAGGAAGTGATGTTATGGAAATTTACGTAAAGGAAGAGGATATATGTAACCCAACTCTGTTTATTTGTCTTGAAGGCAAAGAGTCAAACTTAATAAAGTAGAACTGAATATTTTGACGGAGATTCATATACCTGTACTTGGAGATATAAAAGCAAAGCAGATAGTATTTCGTTACTGACTTTAAAAGCATAGTAACTAATTCAAGGAGAAACAAGGGTTGATGCCACTTCTTTTTTCACTTTTTATTTGTGTGAATATAAATAAACTTAATTCAGAAATACTGATCATCCTGATGCTTTTCATATTACTGCTCAACTGCAGCAAGTTCTAACCTATGTTATATAAAACACAGAGAAAAGATAATTCTATGCCTTTGGATGCTCAAAGTACTTGGGGTAGTGAAATGTAGGGTTTCAAAAGAATGAATATCAGGTTTCTTTGCAAACTCTTCAGGTCTTGTAAGAACTTATTAATATATTAGGCTTTTTAATGCCAATACTTCACACTGCTAATGCTCAGCCATTTCCTTTTCAGTACCCTTTCAGTCCCACATAGGTATTTAATGGTAAGAGATATTTTCTGTATATGAAAGTGATGAGATTTGTTTGGTTTTCTGCATCAGTTACATTAATAAATATATACTTCTCAATGATACTTAATAATTGAGTAACTATTAGAAGAGCATTTTAATAAATCTCAGCGGTACATCCTTCATAAACAGACTTACCTCTCACTTCCCTTGGTCTTTTGTTCTTCCTTTGCAACTCCTTGATATCATTGATTAAAAAAATAAACTTTTTGTATAATAAGCAACCGTGGTTCAGCACACATTCCTGTCCACCTTACAACCACACAAAAAGTTGGACCATCACTCAAAATTCTGTGTGATATGGACGATCTTGAGTTGAAAAACCTTAGAGTCCTTATTGGTATACATGAACAACAGATAAAACTAAGACATACTTTAACTATGTAGTCAGTAAATCTGGTTGCATGACTTCACTGGATTAAAATGTAATCATCGCAATCAATTTGTAAATTCGTTTCTCCACAACTGACACAGAGTTAATGAGATTACAATGTGATTTTATTGATCTTCATATAGGATGGCTCAGAGAATTCACCTATGACTGACTACCAATATAAAAATTAGTGTGATATCCTCTGTCTCACAGCATATTACCATTAATTTTATGCTCATTATACAGTTTATAAGAGGATGTACATTTAAACAATATGCACTTAAGAAAATCTGAGCATAATGACTGACATTTAATATGCTTAATATTTAATTATAGATACAACAAAATTATGCCCCAAATTCCAGAATTTCCTTATAAGTAACTCATAACATATTCTGAAGTAACTGATTACATCATAGTGCTTTATGGAAGTTTTTGAAAGGAAAAAAAATATTATCCCTTCCATCTTTCTCAGAAGAATCAGTTCAGACAACACCTCAGAGAGTTATTTTTGCAGCACAGGCCAAATGGTGCAGAGTTTATTCAGGTCCCTAATCAGGTAAGATCAGCACAACAGCATGTACTGACTTGGACATAGGAAATCCATGTCTACATTTGTATTGCTCTTCTTGGTATCCCATTTGACCGTTTTTTGGCTTTACAAAAGAAGTCATTCTCCAGAGTTTTTAACATGATACTACTAAAATACAGTACAAAAGAGAACTCATAGATTCTAAAGACTTCCTATGGTAATTTATGAATTTGATAGATTGACTTATTACATCAATTAAGCCCACCATGCTTAGATGGTTTAGGGGTTTGTTGTTTTTTTTTTGTTTTGTTTACAAACTGTGCATACACATCCTGTAAAAGTAATAAAACATTTTCTTGGTGGATTCAATGTGCTTTTGTATTACTTGGAAAATGCTCATATGCATGGACAATTTGGCATGCCTTACCAGGGAGTTTTATCTTTTTAGAAAGATAGTGGTACAGCAACCATCTTGTCTGTTTTCAGATTTCAACTGATTGATATGATCAAAATCTGAAAGTTTATTTAAGCTTATGTTTAGCCAGTGATTAAGTGTGAGAAATAGCATCAGTGAATGGTATATGGTACAGCTATGCAGAATATAGAATCATAGAATCATAGAACAATTCAGGTTGGAAAAAACCCTTGGGATCATCAAGTCCAACCATTGACCCTACACTACAAGGTCACCCCTAAACCATATCACCCAACACCCCATCTAAACAACACTTGAACACATCCAGGGATGGCAACTCAACCACCTCCCTAGGCAGTCTATTCCAGTGTCTGACCACTCTTTCTGTGAAGAATTTCTTCCTAATGTCCAGCCTAAACTTGCCCTGTTGCAACTTGCAACCATTTCGCCTGGTTCTGTCCCTAATTATCTGTGAGAAGAGACCAGCACCAACCTCTCTGCAATGTCCTTTCAAGTAACTGTAGAGCATGATGAGATCCCCCCCCCAGCCTCCTCTTCAGAGAATGTACTTAGTAATTTCAGTAATGAATATGTACAGGAGGTTAAAAAAGTGAACTTTAACTCTGTCATTTTTGAGGTGTGTGGCAACAACACACAGAAAACAAAGTCATCAGTTTTTCGGTCTTTTTATTAGTTCCCATTTTGTCATATGTGGAAATATAAAGCCATTAAAGGATGACATTCCCCCAAGCTGAAATTAATTTCACTCAACTGTAGACATCTCCAATGCAGAACTCTATAGATGATTTAGTAAATATTTTTGAAGTCAGTGGGCAGACATAGCACTTGTCTGACAAATTTCATGGCTTTCCAAAGCCATTATTAGTAAGAAGCCATTATTAGTAAGAAGAATCATGCACTTACAGTTTTATCCCACAACACACAAAGGTAGGCTAAGAAAAAATGTTTAAAGGAAAAAGAAAATAAGATTATGTTTTGTGCATCTGAAAATGTGTCCCCTCCTAAGGAAGAACTCTTTCAAGGAGCCTATGGAAGTAGTACAGCAAATTCATAAAAATCAAGAATTCAACACAATCCTTCTCCATGGTCCTCAGGTTTGTTGTTTGTTTGTGGTTTTTTTCCAATGCTGTGTCAACATTTTTCACCCCAAATCTCCTTTATGCAGAATTATTCTCAGTCTCTTTCTAATAAAGAGCTACCTGGACAAGCAAGTTTGCAAAATCCAAACTTGATTAATTTAGTTTTGGATTGGATTAACTGTCCTATCTCCCCTGACTGATTACAAAGGAACCCTATAGCAACAGGAAAATTATTGTTCCCCAGCCAGATGAGTCTTACAAAGTGTTCTATGACAACTGTCACAGGAAAACAATCACTTACAAGGTTATGACCAAATGAAGTTCAAAGCCTTGAATTATCTACTAAATAATTAAATGTCAGCTGCAAATTCCAGATACAGAAGCAGTGACTGTCCAACTATCTTATATCCATCCAGTATTGCCTGGGGAAAAATACGTGTGCCTGCATTGCATACATAAGAGAACCAGTGCCTTTGGCCTGTGTCAAATTTAGCACGTGTGAGTGAACTGTACAATGTGTGAACAGTAAAACTGACACTGCTGGGAATTCACACAGACAAAGAAAAGCCATCTAGTGACTCCCAGAAGCTCCTCATAGGATATGTGATGCCCTGAAATCTCTTTAAATAGAAAATCATACTCATATTCCACCTGCTTAAGATAACATTTAAAATAATAATAAAATAAAATAAAAAAATGCAAAAAAATAACATAAAATAAAATAAATAAAATAAAATAAAATAAAATAAATAGTAAAATAAATAAAATAAAATAAATATAGAACCTGAGTGATCCAGCTTCCTGATAGTCTTGGTTTGTGGTAATGAAAATCCTGAATTTGAGCATGATACTGTTTACCATGCATGCAGTACCAGAAAAAGGATGTTTAAAATCCTCAAGATGTTAAAAAAATGCCACCCTAGTCATCAAGAGGGAGATTTGGCAAAAATACCAAGATTATTCTACAGAATGTATTTACATTGATAAATACCAGACAGTAACACTTGAATCTACTTCCTGGGTCAATGTAAATTACACCACAGGGCTCATAGCTCTAATGGATGACTTTTTTTCTATAGTTCATGACTGCTTCTGCCTACTTAGAGCAGTTATCACTTACCCAGCAGGAAAAAAAATGACAACGACTAAGGAAAACTCATAGCTTCTCTGTTGCTTTCCATATCCACAAAAATTAATCGATCTTTTCTTTTGAATATTTTCCATTAAACCACAGCAATATTCCTAATTAAAATGTTACATTATTTGTGCTGGCCCAAAAGACACTCAAACTATTTAATTCTAGATCAGGTCAGATTAATATTAATCTCTGCACTTGACTGTAGTGTGATTTCCGGTGGAAAATTTTTGTGAATCCATATTTGAATAGGATAGATTTTAACTAATAGTTTTTACGACTGTATATAACCACTACTTTCTATTACTATTACTATTCTTTACTACTACTATTACCATATTACTATATATCACTATACTACTATATTACTGTATTGCTACTGTACTTCGATATTATATTTCTAATACTATTTTTTAATAAAAGAAAATGTAACATATCTGCTCCCTGATAGTTACATAATAGAAATAAAACTTAGCTACTTTTTCATAAATGAAGAGTTGAACTCATTCATTTATGCTGCTTTTGCAATAAGTAGGAGTTAAAAGGCTCTTGGAGATAATAATGCTGCATTCTACTGCTATTTCAAGAGCGGCCTTGGGCAAATCACTTCACCTCTCCAAGCCTTTCAATCTCCATCCAGAAAAAGGGGCTAATAATACTTATCTACCTCAGAGGTGGTATTAGGCTTAATTCATTACTGTTTATAAAAGAGCTGATAAACATCTAGTTTCCAGGATACACTATCCATTATCACTAATGGATTAGCTCCTTTTTGATACACTGTATGAGTTCAAGCTCTTTATGACATTTTCATTTAACTGGAGCTAAACAACTGTGACTCTCAACTGCAAAATGTCAGGAAAGACTTTCATTTTAATTTTTAGCCTGCAGGAAAAATATTAACTTTGAATGGATATGTCTCAAGCAAATGTTGTTCCTAACAAATAATTCATGATTTTTTTCTACATGCTGATCCTCACAAACAAATAGCTCTTACATCCTCACTTTTATGAAGTTCAGCATTATTCATACTATGAAGCATGTCAAACAGAGTAAATGAAATATATATTGTTGTGTCTACAAGTACAGATTGGCTTTATGACAAGCAGAGATAAGGGTATGAAAAAAATTATTAAGGTGAAACCATAGCACACAAATTAATCTCCATCTCCCACAAATGCAAAAATATAATATCAGTGCTTAGTAATTGTCAGAGACAACACAGTGCCTCGTTCCATTGGGGATTTGTGTACTTTCTAGTCACAGTATCATGACACCAGAATGAAAGACTGTGACTCAATCACCCCATAAGGAACTAGAGAGACATGACACTTACCCACATGCGCAAAGTTTAAAATGAAAACGGAATGTTAGTGTGTGGTTGCATTACAAATGGGGATCTTAAGGGAGCTAGAAGCTGACAGAAGTAACAAATTTCTTTTAAAGACATAGAGCATGATCTACAAACTGAATTCAAGGGAATTTGAGTCTTTGAGAGGAGTGCTATGATTGATGCAGAGAAAATAACACGCAACAAGCTGTAAGCTGTGAGGGAATCGATAAGGGAGAAAACATCTTGTGGGAAACAAACTCTCAGGGTCATTAGGTGGCAATTAGTCAGAGGCCTGTGGTACACCGGATAAGGGGGGGTTGTTTAGAATAAGTTGTAAAAAGAACATAAACCAAGAGTAATTGACAAGAACATGAATGTAAAACAAGACCAATTGACAAGAACACGAACATAAAACAAAGACAATTGACAAAGGCACTAACGATAAGGGGTACCTGGCAAGGACCATCTGGCAACGAGACCCCTTGTGGGATTTGGGGACAAGAAGCCCTGTGAAAAGTGCTGAGAACAAACATTTTTGGGACTAAGGTGAAAAGTTCATTAGGAGGAAGTTCTACGGCCTTTATCCCTGAAGACCCCTGCCCACGGCCACCAGGAGACACAGTGCAAGCATGAAGAGGAGGAGCTCTTGACCACCGGAACTGGGTGCCTTTTCGGGATAGTTTATGAACATGTATAGGTGTCTAATGAATATGTAACTTTTACTGCATTTAACTCAGAGAACTGCGTCTGTCGGTGTGCACGTTTTCAGAGGAGAGATCCCCCGTGCACCAGTGCGCTTATTAAAGCATACCTACTTTATAACTTCTTGAGTTATAGAGTCTTTTCTGCGTGTCATGATGACAGTCAGAAGCAAATAGTTAGGCAAAACTGAGAATTTAACAGAGGGTGCTGAGGTCTAACCAACTCACAGAGCTTCAGACAACTGATCTGTGTTATATTGCCTCTGAGTATGGCTCTAGCTAATGATTCCTTTAGTGCCAGCACATCACAGCAGCTCTAGGGAAGCTCTGAGCTCAGCCAAAGGTATGGAAAACTACAAGATCAGTAAGACTGAATTTTCTTTTTATAGGAGTGAAACTGCTCGGCCTCTGCTGAACTCAAATTTTGTAGGCTCTGTGATCTAATAACGTCTGTCAACGTAGATAAAATCTTCTTGTCCTGGACAATAAAACAAAACTTTCCATCTTGCCACAAGGGGATATGTAATTTGGGAGTCAGCCTTCTCCAATACGCTTGCACATCCTCAGAGGGCACAGAGGCTGACAGTGAGTTCCCGCAAATATTACAGGTGGAAAAGTCTATTTCAGAATTAAACTATAAAGGTTTAATCATTTGGCTTAAGCAGAAGTCCTCTTCTTCCTTCACATACCAGATAGCCAGGGAATCAAGAGATAAAGGGCACAGAGGCGGCTACCAAGCTGGGAAAGGGCTTAGAACATAAGTCTTATGAGGAAAGGCTGAGGGGTCTCGGGCTGTTTAGCCTAGAGAAGAGGGGATTGCTCTCTACAGCTACCTGAAGGGAGGTTGTAGAGAGGCAGGGATTGATCTGTTCTCCCTAGTGGAGAGTGATAGGACAAGGCCAAATGGATTTAAATTGCACCAGAGGAGGTTCAGGTTAGATATTAGGAAGAATTTCTGTACTCAAAGAGTTGTCAGCCAGTGGAACAGGCTGCCCAGGGAGATGGTTGAGTCACCGTCCCTGGAGGTGTTTAAGAGACGAGTGGATGTTGTGTTGGGGGACGTCTTTTAGTAGGTTGATAGGGCTGGGACAAAGACTGGACTCGGTGATCTTCAAGGTCTCTTCCAGCTGAAACTATTCTATGATTCTATGGTAAGTGAATAGTTTTACATGGATATAAGAATTCGTTGCAGATAAGTCTCAGTCCACTGAACAGCTTCATGCATAGACCATTAGAAGTGGGAGACAAATACATCTTAAAGGCATGTAAGTAGACCATAATGCCCTCAAATGTTTGTTTACTACAAAAAGCAACAACTATGATCACTCAGACAGCCTTGTCCAAACATCATTAGGCATACAGCAAAGCCTTCTCGGTGCCTAGGTATATAGATACTAATCAAGATATAGATACAGATATTTATCAAGAATAGACCTAGGTTTTCCTCAAGACAACTTTGAATAATTTTCTATTTCATGAGCCTGCAGGAAGGCACTCAGGTATGGCCAGAACACTGTGCTCGCTGTATTGATTAAATGCTAGGCATACTCATGCAGATTGTCTCCAGATGGTTAACAAAAAACAGATAGGGTTACAAAATCAGCAGAATCTAGATATGTTATGCATCTGATCTCTCCTAAAAGTACTGTTTCACTGGGGTATAATGATATACCTGATCTCTGTTGTTCAGTTCAAGCTTCTAGAAAGTCTTAAGGTTTTTAAAACTGAACAAGCTCCACTTTTCAATGATTTTTTTTTCCATTAATTGTAAAAGAATGTATCTTTCTTTCTCTTCTTGATCAAGTCCTAGAAATCACGGCAGGACTATCTGCCCTTGAATAACTCAGACTGAGACCTCACTACAGTCTGAGTAGCAGGGGTTAATTGCAATGTGGGTTTCAGCTCACCGAAACACCATATGGGCTCTAATCCAGTCCTAGACATGTCAGGTAGCACTTGAGTCACAATAACCTCTTGTGAACAGGACAGCAA
The DNA here is from genome assembly GCF_000703405.1 of Apaloderma vittatum. Lineage (NCBI taxonomy): Eukaryota > Metazoa > Chordata > Aves > Trogoniformes > Trogonidae > Apaloderma > Apaloderma vittatum. Next base: position 1,883 of record NW_009735683.1, on the reverse strand, counting down.
CTGGAATTAATTACTAAAAAAGAGTGCAGGCTAACTCTGAAGTAAAGACCTACTCAAAAGACAGCTATAGTGAATTTTATTTCTTTTTACTTTTTTGTACACGGTTCACTGAGACTAATCTGGCTATTATGATGGATTGGTATCTCAGAGAAGGGGAAAAGTCACTCAAAGTCCCCTGTTCAGTTCTTTTTTCCTAAGCTCTGTTACGCTCAAGATCTTGTTATGAGAATAAAGGAACATAGAGTATATATAGAGTCAAATGGAAATCCAGTGGCCTTTCGCTAGGAACAGCAAAATTTACCATCATCATTGGAAAGTGCTGTTTCTAAAATGTGCAGATGTGGAACTATTTTTCCCAGAGTTCAGATTATAAGATTCAGTGTTGCAGTATGTACTCACTCCAAAGAAGAATGAGGTAACCTTAGCATTACCCCAAAAAGAAATTATAAAAAAGCAACTGGTTTCTTGCTCTACATTTTAACCACTACAATGGATACTAATATTGTCACTCAGCTGAACCTGACAATGTGCAGAGGAAAACATAGACAGTGAAACATGTATCTGTAGTAAAAAGACCAATTTTCATAGAATGGCCTAGGCTGGAAGGGACCTTAGAGATCATGAAGTCCAACCTCCTTATCATGGGCAGAGACACCTCTCAACTAGATCAGGCTACTCAAGGCTCCATCCAACTTGGCCTTGAACACCTCCAGGGAGGGGGCAGCCCTCTGGGCAATTTATTCCAAAGTCTTACCGCCCTCATACTGAAGAATTTCTTCCTAAGGTCCAATCTAAATCTATTCTCCTTCAATTTAAACCCATTTCCCCTTGTCCTATCAGTGGACACTCTTGTAAAAAGTCCCTTTCCAGCCTTCCTGTAGGTTCCCTTCAGGTGTTGGAAGGCAGCTATTAGGTCCCCCCGAAGTCTTCTATTTCCCAGACTGAACAGCCTCAGCTCCCACAGCCTGTCCTCATAGCAGAGGTGCTCCAGCCCCTGGATCATCCTTGTGGCCCTCCTCTGAACATGCTCCAACAGATCCACGTCCCTCTTATGGTGGGGGCACCAAAACTGGACGCAGTATTCGAGGTGGGGTCACAAAAGCAGCATGTCCATAAATATACCAAATTGTCCACTCTGTGAATTTTGCCTTGTATTAATTACTGTTACCTTGTCCAGGCAATCTAAACAAAGGTGTGAATCATGTTGGCTCTGTGTGTTATTTTGTCTACATGGTCAAATTAGCTGTTTGCCCACATCATAATGTAAGATATTTCTCTCCCAGATTTACTCCTCTAGGACAATATCTGGCTCTGGTTCTGGGTATATAGGTCATTTCAGACACTCTTTTACATTAAGCAGTATGGATAAAATCACATCATGCTTAGCATGTGCCATGCTCTGCAGTTTATCAATATCCTCCTTCTGACACAGACGATTGTGCCACATAACAGGGTGTGAAGCAAATATGGTACACTGCTCCAGTAAGTTGCAACATAGACTTCTTACTATCAAAGATAGTTCAAGATGACAATTACATTGGACTCCAGAGACTGATTGGAAATACTTATCATCAAAACTTCATGTGGGCATATATAGTACCTACAGCAGCTAACTCATGCTACGAGATTTAATTTTCATCATTAAATAGTCTAACCTGCAGATGGGCCAACAATCCAAAATACTATATCACTGCCACTCAGAAAGGTGACATAAAAGTTGCTTTTAAGCTATTCTTTGGTTTCTGCATTCTGTTTGGCTTTACTCTGCTATACGTGCTCTCAGAGTCAAACACCGAGTGCAGTGATGGAGAATTGAATCTAATCTATTATTTTTATATTATTGAATATAATCTATTTATATCCGAAAAGATGCAGGCTGCTTT
>NW_009735682.1:8288-32946 GCF_000703405.1 Apaloderma vittatum | reverse complement strand
GGGAAATACCGCGGAGTAGCGCGAAAATAAAGCTTCTGGTGCGATGCGCCTGTGGGGCGATGCGGGAGCCCCAGAGAACCTGAGGGTGCGAGTTGTGCGGGAGGTTTCTGTGGGCAGGGGATTAGCCTGCCCTGCCCCTCAGGACGCGTTGCTGTGAGTCCATGACTGGCTCTTCTTTGTTTTGGCTACAATCGTCTGCCTGAAAACGCGGACCTTAAATGTTCGCTGGTGTTCTCCACCTTTTTGTACCAGAGGTCTGCTTTCTGGGGTCTCGCTCCTGTGGCCATCTCACATTAGTAGTGCTCTCTGATGTTCATTTGCAATCCTTTACTTGCCTTTAGTACCTTTCTGATAAAGCGTCCTGTCTTTGAGCCCTTATTCCATACAGCTTTATTCTTTTCTGTTGTGCTTCACCTTGTTGCTTAGTTATTTCTGTCAGCCTTTACCTGTGAGCCCATGTTGTCTTCCATTGAGGAGGCCACTTGCAAGGAGGGAGATTAAACAACCAAAAGATACTCAGAAAAGAGAGTAGATTTACACAGGATATTAAAAGGAAATTCTTCGGTGTGAGGGTGGTGAGGCAGTGGCACAGGCTGCCCGCAGGAGTTGTTCATGGCCAAGCTGGACGGGGAAGTGTCCCTGCCCATGGCAGGGGGGTTGGAACCACATGATCTTTTTAGGTACCTTCCAACCCAAAATGTTCTGATTCTTTAAAAAAAGAAAAAGATTTATTATCATTTAGTGTCTGTGTTACCATGGATGTGCACCATCTGTAGTGTCCTTTGTCCTGGTTCATAACCAGTGAACACATATCGTTGTGCACGCGTAGAAAAAAAACCCCAGAGAGTATTTGGCCTAAACATAGATGAAATGGCAGTATAAACACAAAAAACAAACCCAGAGACTTGCTGAATGTTTGTGATGATTGTCGCAGCACATCAGATTGCTGTCTTCTTTAGTAGAGAGCTTATGCCGAGTTTTAATTTAAATTGTAAACGTTACAAAGTGGCTGCTTCAGATGCAGTAGTACCAAAGTACGGAGCCCTGCAGCTTTATACAAAATTGTTCATATGGCTGGAATGTATGGAAGGTGTTTCTGACAGTGAGGGAGTGAAGGCTCTGGGAGCAGTCTATAATCAGTGTTCAGTATTGCCCTGTGGTGTTACAAAAAAAAAATTAAAAAAAGAGAAAGTCCAGCCTCCTGCCCAAGCAGGGTCAGCTGTGAGGCCAGGCCAGGCTGCTCAAGGCTTTATCCAGTCAGATCTCCAGGGATGGCGATGCCACAACCACACCAGGCAGCCTGTGGCACTGACTGTCCTTGTGGTGAAAAAGTTTTTCCTTATATCCGCTTTGAACATTTCTCTGTGTTTTGGGACCTAGTTCGTTTCCTTTTGCAGTGTCTTCCATAAATTCTAGCTGATGTGTGCCGTTTGCCAGTCAAAAAATGCGTAAAAATGAAGATGTGACTTGTTGCATTTATATTTTATAATGTGGTTTTTTTCAGACAGAATGTGTAATAAAATCCTGCTACTGTGTTTAATCTCTGTTGTTGAAATGTAAAGAGAGTAAAGTATTATTCTGCTTTATTTTCCAGTGGCTTTGAAACGTATGCTGAACTTCAATGTTCCTCCTGTTAAAAACAGCACAGGAGAACCAGTGTGGAAGGTAAGACCTCTTGGAACAGAAATAGGAGAATTTTATAGTGTTCAGGCAGGTTCGGATTTTCAAATTTTAACTAACTCGAGTATCTTGGTGCTGTTATTAACTTGTACAAAATCTTTTTCCTGTGTTATGAATATGCATATATGAATTTAGCATCAGAGTTGCTGAGGAAAATACCTATTTGAGATATTGGCTGCTTGAAGACCCAACGAACTAACTGATTCTGTAGGCAATATTTTAATGAGTAACTGAGGAGGACGTTTTTGAAATATGCCAACGTCTCATCGATACCCGTTAGCAGAACCTTGCATAATACCTTACAGGTGAACTCACCGAGTCAGACAGAAGCCCATGGAAAGGGAAGAACTATTGATAGCCTTAAATTTAGAACAAAATGAGCTCAAGCTACCTTTATTAGCTTCAAAAAGTAACTACTGTGTAGTTTGTGAGAAGTTTTTGCTCCTACAAAGCATGTATTGTGTCTCTTCTTCTGTTCTGTTCTTTTTTCGCTAGTTCCTTTTTTCCTCTCTCTGCTTCTCCTTTTGTTTCCTCCCAAATGCAGTCAGAGAAATTCTGCAGTTAGAGTAACAAATTTCTGACAGCAGATACCTGTTTGACATTTTTCAGGAGATGGAATTGATTATTTTTTTCCTCTTTATTAAGTAGTTTTGTCTCATGCCTCTTTGGAAAATTATTTATTAGTAAACTAATTCCTTGAGGAATTAGTGATTTATTATAAATTGGTAAATGTTTAGTACTTTTTGGGTTACTGTAGTAGCTCCTTAAACCTGAACTCTTGTATCCACTGTGCCCAGTATTCTGCAGTATCCACTTTTTACAGAACTTTGTAAGAAGATGTGTATCTATTTCAGGTTCTCATTTATGACAGATTTGGCCAAGATATAATCTCACCTTTGCTGTCAGTGAAAGAGCTGAGAGACATGGGGATCACTTTGCATCTGTAAGTATTTAAAAAAAAATAGGGATTTTTTTTTTCTGAAAAGAATTTTAATATTCCCCAAAAACATGAACACAACATTGAAAATCATTCAGTAAATAACTACTAAAATAAATATTCTACCCTGGCTTGTTCCTAAAATCAGGTGGTAATATTCGGAATCAGGCAGTGGAGAGATAATTCAAACACTGGTAAGATTTCTTATTAAGTACAGGAGGCCCCTGTTAAAAAATCAAAATTGACCAATAGGTATTTTTTTGGAATCTGGCTGTACAAATCCCTCTGTATTCATATAGGTTAAAATTGCTTGGGCGCAGACTGCTTCATGGGACTGGGCATGTTCCCTGGTTGTGCTTTTACATGCAAAATTTAGTTGTCTCTTGTCAAACATTTGGAATATTTAAGCACTGTTTTAAGAGATTTCTCATTTCTCTTTCTCCAGATTACATTTGCTTAGTTTGTTGTCATTCCTTAGCTCTGGTAATAGTCATGGAGAAACTTTGAAGATACGTTTATTTTTTTTCAGAAGTTTACTAACTTCTGTTAAGCGAAGGCTAGAAATCGAAACACAGTTTAACATGTTGATATATCAGCAGAAATGTGAGAGAAACGTGTAAGCACCTTGCCTTTAAGCAGGAAAGGCAAGTTTAGTAGTATCAGATACGCATGGATTTTGTTATCACGTCCACAGCTAATAACTGGTGTGTGAGCTTCTTGAATGCAGTGTTTTACCTTCCTCTGAGTGGGTTAATCTGTTTCTGAAGATTTGTGAAGCCTTTCTCAAGATCTGCATAAACTTTGTAGGTGTCTTAAAATATTCAGCCAAAAATAGTACAGACTTTTTTTTGGCCATTTTTTCTTGTCTTATTCTTGCTAAAATTCTACCTAATATAGGGAGAAATTGTAGAAAATTAAACACGTCTGTACAAATAAATGTTTTGTTCAATTTTACATGAATCAGAGGAGGAACGCATTACAGATGTTTTTTTCCTTCCTTTCAGGCTTTTGCATTCAGATCGAGATGCTATTCCAGATGTTCCAGCTGTTTACTTTGTAATGCCAACGGAGGAAAACATTGACAGGATGTGCCAGGTGACTTGTGTGCTTGGTGTTTCAATGAGTGCACGGAGCAGAGTATGTGGAGTAATCCTGCGCTGCAACTGTAGCTAGTTCTTGTGCATGTCTGAACACCTTTGCTTGCATTTTTTTAGTAGCACAGATTTTCCTTAAAAATACAACCCAAAATTTTTACATGCAAAACTTCCATTTACCAGAAAGCAGAAGAGTAAATATGTCTTCTGTGTTCTGGAGAGTTTGGGGAGTGAAAAAACAATAGGCAGTGGGCAGGAATCGAAATACAGGCAATTCCATTTAAACATAAGAGAAAGCGATTTTAATGAGGGTGGCTGAACACTGAAACAGATGGTCCAGAGAGTTTATGGAGTCTCCATCCTCAGAGATGTTCAAAACTTGGCTGGACGCAATCTTGGGCCACCTGCTTGTTTTCAACTCTGCTTTGAGCGAGAGGGTTGGATGAGACTAACCACAATTTTTCACCTTCTCTGGGAGGAACTGTTGGAAGGTTGACATCCTCACCAAAGGAAGGAAAAAGAGCAGAGGGTATTTTTGGGTAGTGGATAAGGTGTGCCAGTTGCTCTCTGGTAGCTTTTTTTGCCGTTCTGTGTTAGGTTGGTTATATCTGGCGATGCAGTCAAAACACTACAGCCTACAGGGCTGGGTGAACGGACAGCTGAGCACTTCCAGAAATTTAGTTTGACTGTGGATAATGGAACATCATGTAGTAAAAGTATGAATGTTTGTTTAATTAGGCAGAAATGTATTAGTACTTATTCAGGAAAAAGGTTGTGGTTTTCCTTCCTTTTAGGATCTTCGAAACCAGCTTTATGAATCTTATTATTTAAACTTTATTTCTGCCATTTCGAGAAGTAAACTGGAAGATATTGCGAATGCTGCCATAGGTGCTAATGCAGTAACTCAAGTGGCTAAGGTAAGAAAATCTCTCATGATAAAGATACTACCGTTACAGGTGTTGCTGCTTTCTTATGTGGCCACTTTAGTGCCGTACACAGCTTTTCTGACCGAATTCTGAACAGAATAAATGCTTAGCTAGATTCAGTGTCAAGCATAGATTTCCTGGGGAGGTGGAAGGGAATCTGCAGTCGTCTCGCTTATGCAGCTTAGTGCTGTATTTCAGCTCAGTCAAAAGTCCAGGTGCTGCGAGACCTTTGTGCTAAATGATAAGAGGGGCAACATAGCAGTTTCAGAGTATTCCCAGTCTCATCAGCTCAAGGAGTGCGTCCACTGCCTGTGTCATGGGGTGGGGTTTTTAACTCCTGAATACACACAAAGTGCAGGGTGAGTGCAGCTGCTGTTTTAAACAGGCAGTGTACTGCAGAGGGGGCGTTTCAAAGGGTTATTCAGGGCACTCCTACACTTTTATGATTTAAAGGCAGATGTCAGGTACGTACCCCTGTGTTTTTGCTGAACACCAGTACCAAAACCTGCAAATTATTAACTAATTATTTTCATATGTGCATAAATACACTCACTTCTTCTCATTTCTGTTTGGGAGGGCTACTGGCATGAGGGAAGGAAGCTGTTGTGAAATGAAATGAAAACTGTTAGTACTATCTTCAGCAGAAGTAAACTGGTGTAGCACTGTGAACTAAATTTCTTCTGTTGTGATGTTCCATTAACAGTCTATGCTATGTAGAGGTCTATTTTTTTTCCTGAAGGTACAGGTATGTTGCAGAAAAATTAGAATTTGTGAGCTACAGTCTTGTATTTTGTAGATATTGCCCTCCTTCCTAACTTCCGGCCCATGACCTCAGCCCTGTTTATTAAAAAAAATAAACCTACAATTTTATAAAATCCTCCATATGTGTTTTCTCCGGTGATGATTGGCTACTAAAAATTTGTCCACAGAAATGCCTGAAGTTGGACTGCTTTAACTTCTCAGGTGCTCTGATGTCCTCTATTATCACCCGATCCTCACACAAGCTTTTTAATTCATACACTGGATTTTGCATTTCTTTCTTTTAATAGCCAGCTCTGTAAGAAGTTCAAAAAGAAGCAGTAATGAATCACAGACGGGATTTTTTATGCTTCACTCTAGACTGCTCTAACCATTATTCCTTGATTTCTAGGTGTTTGACCAGTATCTTAATTTTATTACTTTAGAAGATGACATGTTCGTATTGTGTAACCAAAACAGAGAACTCGTTTCATATCGTGGTAAGTAAAATTTGCATAAAAAATTATACTGGGATATCTAAAGTTGAAATTTACTTTTGAAGCCATGATTTTGTTTTGCTTAAATCTGCTCAGAGTTGAGGATAGTGTGCTAGATATGTAGACACGAAGCAGTTCTTAGGTATTAATATCAGCAGCTTTCCCACACTGGTATTATTATATTGAAAAATAATTACGTATTTTTAAATAACAAGTCTGTAAAGCAAAACTACATCGATGGCAAGGCTTTTTACTTGTGGAATAATATAGGGAAATTTTCACATTGTATTACACAGGTAGGCAGGCGCTGTGGGTGGCAACATATAGTGTTTAGGCAGCACTATTTAGTCACAGTCCCTTCTGCAGTTCGTAAGGAGTTAAGTGGTTTATTTCTCTGTAAATGGTCAGTTGGAAAGTTACGGTAAGGAATGCAAAGCAAGAAAGATGACTTTAACTGGTAAGAGTTACTTACTAGTCAGTGACCAGCTGGGACTGCTCTTCTAATTCAAGGTGTGAACATGCAGGGGAGTGCAAGGGGGGATGGTCAGAATCAGGGGAGAGTCTGGGAAAGGGAATTCTAGAAAATATGCAATGCGGATTTATGGCTTGAGTCCTGAGACAGTGCCTGACTTGAGACCCATGGTAAGATTAGGTTTGATGTTTCTCATTGTCTGTTATATTCTTATCTGTTCATTATTTGAATAGATGTGTTGCTACCTGTGTCTTGTTCTGACCTAAGTATGTGAGGGAAATCTTTCTGTCTGTAGTGTGAAATATTTTGGAACTTGGAAATTGTCCGTAACCTAGTGATGAACAGTATATTTCTTTTTTAAAAAAAAAGAATCTCCATTAAAAGAACTGAATTTTAGAATCTTTAGGTATAGGTAACTGCATACTCTTATTCTCTTTAAATTACATGAGTAGTTCTTCAGGAGCTTATATCTGAAAAACGGTTTCTGAGTACGTGGCTGGTTTTGTTGCATAATATGGTTTTCTGGGTGATTTTAATTAATGCAATATTAACAAGATCCAGAAGTTACAGTATGCATTGTCAGATATAACTGGCGAAGATTGTGTAGTGTTTGACGGTGTACAGTGAAAAGTAATCAAGTTCTCCCAAGTTTTTCCTCCAAAAAAAAATAAAGGGGAAAAAACTAATGGATATCCTAAGAGGGGCGTGAGGTGGTCTCTTGTCTAACAGCAGCTGTTGGCTGTTAAGAGCCATTAGGTAAGAAGAAGAACCTTTTCTCTATATTAACGTGACATAAACTTTTTTAACCCTATTCTTAACTCTTTTCCACACTGTTTTAGCCATCAACCGACCAGATATAACAGACACAGAAATGGAAACTATAATGGACACTATTGTTGATAGTCTCTTCTGTTTTTTTGTTACACTTGGTAAGTTTCCAAATTCTAGTGTATTTTTCATACGTTTTCCTTTTAGAGAATATCCATATTCAATGTGATACCTAGAAATTTAGTGATTTCATATAGCAAATTAAAGGCAGAATTAGATCTGTGACAGAAATCTTACTAATTTGCGAGGTGCGTTAATGATGTTGCTCAAATTATTGCCACACATCTCTGCAAAAGCCAGTAAAGGCTGTCCCACATGAGAGTTGAGTCTCAGTCTTCAGTATCAGTGGGAGAGGAATACTGAAATGGTTTGGATTCACTGTTTTTACAAAATCCTAGTTTGCAATGAAGACCAGTAGTGTTTTGTGTTTGGATTTGTAGCTCCAAAAAAAAAAAAAAGCCAGAGAAAAAGAAGGAAAAAAAAAAAACCCACATCACACAAACCCTGCAAAGATCTAGCTGAAGTAAATAAGGAATAGGAAGATATGTTAATTTTACTTATTTTATTGTGAGTTTTCCTGATGCTGAGCTCGTATATTTGTCATAGTGATGGCATTTAATCTAAGTTCTCAGTGATAGCATTCCTGGGAGGGCAGCAGGAGATCGCTGGGGGACAGTCTGTTCAAGAGAGATTCCTGTGGACCTATGGAGTTCTTTCAAGTGTTAGCATTTAGAGAAATGAAATCTCAGTCACTTAAAATCTATGGAATTGGAATTTTCATATTTGTATAGATAAATGAGAGAGTAATTAGTTATGTGCTTTTGAAACTAACATTACCCTGCAGTGAGTTGTAATTGATATATTATGGGGGTGTTATAGTGCTTACTGTTATTGTTTTCAAGGGACTTCTAACCTTTTGAAACTAACTTTTAACGCTTCTGTATGGGATAGTCCCCTCTGCAGTACATTAGCTGTCTTTCTCGTATACTCTACGCTTCTCATATATTCCTATATGAGGTATTCACTTTTGTAAAACTTTATTTAATATTTCTATATACTCTTTTTTGTTTCATAAAAAGACTGCAAGAAACAAATTCAGTGTAAGTTTCTATTGTCCACTTGAAAAATGTTATCTTAGAATGTTGCTAAGAATTTTATGAAAAGTGTGCTAAGTTATAATCTGAAAATTGTAATGCAAATAGAAGTCAATATATCTTTTATTAGGAGCAATTCCTATAATCAGATGCTCAAGAGGAACTGCAGCTGAAATGGTGGCAGTGGTAAGAAACTATTTTCTAAACAAGTATTGTTGGTTTAAAACTTTGCTAACACCTTGCTTACTTTTCACAATACTAGTTAGAGATCTAGTGGTGTTGTATCCATTTCCTTATGAAGGAAATAAAACTGGAAAGGACATAAACCTGTCCTCCTTTCTGGTTTCAGTTCCATGGAACTCCTCTGTGGAAATTGTAATATTATGGAATCAACAGGTGAGAAACATAAACATGGATAATCATTCCTAATCTGGAGATGATCAAGATTTTCTGACAGGCATAATAATTAAGACCATTAAGCTTTATCTACATAGTTTAGAAAGTGGCTGTCTGGGCTGCGTTTTCCTCTGTGTATTAGTAAGAAATCTTTATCTTTCTGGGAACACTCCTAAGTACAAGGCATTTTTGCTGGATCAAACTAAACTGACATTGACCTTGATCATCAAGCAGGGATGAAATTACCAAACTAAATGACGATAGAAATCCCTACAAAGGCGTCTTCGTTAGGAATCACTGAGCTTCGTTTCCACTTTCTCACCTATTTCTTTGCCAGTGAAGCCTTATTACTGATTAAACGTAAGCATTCAGAGTGCATGCATATGTGTTGGGGAGAATCTCATTTTTAGGAAATACTGAGAGTGGCAACGTCTGACAGCCCTGTTGGCTGCTGCTGCTGTGGTTCCCCCTTGATGCCTCTTCCTGGTATTTTCTGTTTGTCTGTTTAGGAAGAGGATGCTAATTCCCTGGAGGGGCAATTCGTTTGTTAAAAACTGTTTTGTTTTCCCCCCCTCAGAAATTAGATAAGAAGCTCAGAGAGAATCTAAGAGATGCCAGAAACAGTCTTTTTACAGGTGACACGCTTGGAGCTGGCCAGTTCAGGTATGGTGTTAGTAATAACTGTGCATACTTTATTTTCTATATTTCAGTTGTCTGAAATATCTCATTGGGGTAAGTCACCACTGTACGGAAAAATTGTATTTACATGAATTTGATTCAACTTCTCTATTAAAAGATTTCATATACTCTTAAGGGAGTTTTCCAATCTCTTAGCAAAACTGGTCTGAAAACTTTTATAGCCAGTAGGTGTGCAGTCTTTGGACAGTGAGACAAAAATTATTTAATGGACCAGGTGCTTTTGTTCAACTTCTAAACCCAACACGAACCAAGCTCCTGCAAAAGCACTTAGTTTGCAGGACTGCGACATGCTTGTCTGAACACATTTATTAGCAACCTGTAGTTCCTTAAAAAGAAAGAAATATCCATTTTCTCACTTGTTATCAGTTGTAGTTATGTCAAAAGCATTTCTTAACTGATCCCTTTATCTACCAGAGGGTGACTAGTTATGGATAAATTAGATAGTTAAGGAGTGTCAAGACGTGACTATTTGAATCCTTTGAGGGGAAAGAGGGATAACAGAAGACATTGTGGCTGCCTGCCCCCCCGTGTGTGCTGTTGCCACCAGATAGTTGGATACTCCACAGGCTGCCTTCGGGAGATGGATTACAGGAGTTTACATGAAGACGTGAGGAGACGTGTTAGGAAAAGTGTAGCTGAAGGGAACAGTTATGATCTCCTAATTAGATACAAAATAGTCAGCATATTTTTGTCTCGAGCAGAACTTGTATAAAAGACACAAAAAACATCCAGGGTGGCAAAATGGCATGAGATTGAAAGGTATTGGGAGAGACACTAGCTGTAAAGTACCAGTTCCCTCCTGTTCCTGGGAACTGGAATGTAACCAGTGTTCTTCTTTCAGAAGGATAGCTTGTTTTCCTGACGGTGTAACAGCATTACCCTCAGAAAAGTACAAGGGGAGGGAAACAGGGCAACCTTTACCCGGTTAAATGGCTTCAGATCTTTAATCTGGTTTTCAGAATCGAGTGACTAAGGCTCTTGAGATTATATATCTATGTGAAAATACTTACTGCGAGGAAATCCAGAGTGTGGAATTAATATGCTTTTTATTGTGTTGAAACAGAGTGGATTTTAGCAATCACATTTACTGTAGCGTTAATGTGCTTAAGGGAAATGGTTGCAATAATGGCAATTCACAGCCTTCCTGTCTTCACTATAAATTTTTCATGTAGCCATAACCCAGGGCATGTCTGCATTCTTTTTCCACAAAATTGAGTATTGCTGGAATTACCACAGTGCATCTCAGAAATTCATATTTCCTTCTTTATGGACTCGTATATAAGCAAAGAGAAAAATGAAATTAAAAGCCCCTTGAGACGGAGATTGTATATTTGAGTTTGATAGTGGGGATTAAGGTTGAATATTCCTCACTCAGTGGTTTGGAACTGGGATGTGTATCCACACAAGGAGATGTTAGTTAATACGTGGAAGAGTAGTTACTGTTTAGTGTTTTGACTTGTGCTCAATATTTATGCATTGGTAATCTCATTTAGTACAAAATAAAATAATCTTTTTAGCATTACCAAGAAAGTGCTTCATGGAACTTGTGGCAGGGATCAGCCCCAGTGCTGTGGGGAAGGCTGGAGGAGCTCTGCAGTGGGAAGTTTGGCCTCTAACTTGGAATTCATTGCAGAAGATGGCTGATACCACTCAGGGTGTCACGGGGGTGTTACAGACGTGTTTAAAGAAGAACTAATGCAGTGTCATCTTTTCAGCTTCCAAAGGCCTCTGTTAGTCCTTGTTGACAGAAACATAGATTTAGCAACTCCTCTACACCATACTTGGACATACCAGGCTTTAGTGCACGATGTTCTGGTAAGAATAAATCTGATTTGTTACCAAAACTATTTTTAACTTGGTTTGTTATTAAACTTAATGCCAGATTCTCTCTTAATCCAAAAATCTATTTTGTCTGTTTTATTTGGAAGTTGTTTAGTAAAAAACAACTTGGAAGATTTTCTCCAGAAGGTTTATTTAGCAGTAACTTCTAAAATAGTTAAAAAGTTGAAATCCTATACAATCAAATATAGGTAATTCAGCAATCCTAGCTTTTTCTTCAGTAGTTCATAATCATATAAACTCCAGAGTCCACTAAGTGCAATTCAGTTTTGAAAAATAAATGCTGTAATGAGTTTTTAAACTGGTTTTGGTATAAATTTGAGTTTCTAAAAATATCTATTTCTGGTTTTCTCCACAAGGTGGTGTGGGTGTTCGATATAGATACAAAGTGGTGTGTGACCCTACTGTGAGGAATTGAAAATAGGCATTTTTTTTAAGCAATGGTTTGGAATTTCAGATAGCCTTAAACCACTTCTATTTCCTCAAGTTTATTTCATAAAACCAGTATTAAAGATGTACTTAAATGAAAGCAAATATTATTTATCTTAGATTTATGCATTTTGCACGTAGTTCTGGACGAAGTAATAAAAGAATATGAGTAAGAATAACTATCTGGAGGCATTTGGATACTGTAGTTAGTCATGCAAATGCTTTTACTGTCTGGCTTTGAGAAATATTTTGGTTTTATTATTGAGAGGAATACGTAAAATATGCACATACATGTATGTGCTTGCGTACAAAGTCGGTTGTGTCTGGTCATACATACGGGGTTCTCCAGCCACTTGCGTTGCTACCATGAAAATATTTTAACACTAACCAGATATTCTAGGACACTTCTAAATTCTATGTTATGTGATTCATTCCTTAGGAAAAATCCCTCTCTTGAACTCGAGGGTGCTTTTTACAAATAAACCATGTTTGGCCTGGTTTCTCTAGGAAGGGGATATATTAAAAAAAATATGTTTTGCACTGTGTTTCCTCCTGTGGTACTGGCTAGAGACTTGCAAACAGAGGTACTGATTTTCTGCGGGTTTCTTTTGGAAAGGAGTGAAATAGGAAACCCGAGGTAGGTTTTTTTACGGGTATTTTAGTTCGTTACCTGCCAGCCACTTACTCACAGCTGCTCATGCCCAGGCCCAGTACCTGTGGGCAGAGCTCCAGGTGTTTGCCTCCTGCTCGCTGTCAGGAGCGGGGAGCAGGAGGTGTCGGGTGGCCTTAGGCACGTGCTGGGCTGGGACTTGGGTGCGTGGGGATGCAGAGGGGTCAGTGATGTCAGGAAAGCTGAGGACAACTAGTGCTGCGAGTATGTGGGGGGTTAGAATAGCACGAGGAGCTTGTTTTCAGGATCCTTGGGTATTTATCTGTACTGCACCAGGCTTCAACAGCTTCTCGGAAGCCACTTATTAAATGTCACATCTAATTTTTTTCTGAGTTGATAGGATTATGAATTTGGCTCGTGAAATTGTAACCAGGCAGCCTGTGACTGCATGTCAAGGGCAAAAGTTTAATTTCAAAACCAGAGAAGCTGTTTGCCTTAAAGGGAAGCATGCCAGGTTCTTCACATAATGAGCATCCTATTTGACGAAATGACCGTAGTAGCCTTTAAAAAGGCCATAAATAGTATCTGTGAAAGTGTTACCAGGGTGATGATTATGTAAACCATACTTTCAAATAAACTATTTTTCCTCTATGCTCTCAGTTACAGTAGTCCAGGAATCCTCTGGGGTGTCAAACTAAGTGCTAGCCCAGCCACAAACTTGTGTGCCACGTTTAGAGTGGAACTGTGGTGTTTCTGCACACAAACAGGCTTGTATGAAGAGATTTCCATTTCCGAATAAAAAACTTTTCAGGAACGGATGCGGAAAAATAGGAGGTGTGACTAGAAAGACTTGTAAAGCCAAAAGGGGGAGGTGCAAGGAGGAACACTAATCAATAAGAAACATTTTGGTAAAACTCCTTGTAAATGCCAAAACTTACTTGCAAACTCAGGACACTGGTGAGTTAAATTGAGCTGAAACATATATCTCCTTTGAAAATTGCAGCTGAATTTTCAGTCACATGATTTTTTTCTTCCCTTCAAGTTTTTCTTAAGCGCATATACTGAAAAGTACTCTTTTTTCTTTTTTTGCGGAAATTAAACAAATGAGGTTTGTGCTTGTTGACTGCATATGCTTCCTTTGAGTAGCTACTTGGTTTTGTTTATTTTCTGGGATAGAGTAAATTATAGTATTTCATTTTGAGTTTGAGTTCTGCCAAGGAATAGCTAGAAACATTTAAAAATTTTGTTTGACAATTTCCCTTACAGTGATCTAGTTCTGTATACTGCAGTGAACATAAAGTAAGCACATAAAATAAAAGATTAATGACAGATTCTGTGTAGTTGAAAATTTGATTTTTGTAATTATTTGCCCAGCAAAGACCACCTTAAAAATTTTAAACGCTCTTGAAAAGAGTTAGAATAAAGTCAGCAAGTGGAGCACTTCTTAATCCTTGTTGAAAACCGGAGGGAATCTGTGTGCTGCAGCAAATACAGAGCTGTCCCTGGCAAAAGTAGTGAGGGAAGGAACCAGAAGATACGAAAAGGTGTCGTTTCTACGTTCGTGCATCTGGAAGAAGAGAAGTTGTGGAGGAAGTACAGCTTTGTCGTGAGCTGCTGCTCTGTCAGGCCCTCACTGCTGTGTCCCTGGCGTGACCCACAGGGCAAGAGCTGTGCAGGCACAGGGGAACAGTCCTCCCAGCGCGGCGTCCTGCTGCCCACGCCGGGAGCTTTTGTGCAGCTTTGATGCATTTGCTGTAGTTTTGCAAGTGAAATTCAGCCTTAGAAATGTTATTTGTCTATAACACCGAAACTTTAAAGTTCTGGTCAGTTGTTAGAGCTCGGTTGTTGCTAAATAATTTATTCTCCATACAGAAAGCAAGTGTTCTGTGTCAGGAGGTTGCTTGCATGTGAGACAGGCAGATGTCTTTGCTTAACATTTGTTGCTTTGTTTAGTGTTTTTTCAATGTTTGAGTAATTTTGGAGTTGTTATATTGCTGTTAGTGTTATCTGGTTAGTTAGTAAACTGTTTCTTGCCTTCTTATGAAATTCTGATAAATACCCGTTTGAATATTTTTTTAGAAAATATTCCAGAAGGTAATTGGATGAGTGTAAAAGACTGATTAGGTAATTAACAACTGTCGGATATTTACATAAGATTCCTATTTTTTAGGATTTCCATTTGAATAGAGTTAACTTGGAAGAATCAACAGGAATGGAAAGTTCTCCAGCGGGTGCTAGACCTAAGAAAAAAAATAAGAAGTCCTATGATTTAACTGCATCAGATAAATTTTGGCAAAAGCATAAGGGCAGGTAAGCCATATAGGTACAGAGTTTTTGTTAACATAATCAATATATATTCTACATATTGTTCATATTATAGTAGTTCTATTTTTCAGCTTCTTTGAAAAATTTTTTGAAGTTTGTTTTTCTTTTAAGGAATTTTTGCTGTCAGTATTCGTTGTCCATATTAATTGTTTAGCAGCTTTTTGTTACAGAAATCAAAACTGTTCGTATCAAAATTGTGTAAAAATACCAAACACAGTGAATATATCTTAGAAATTTTAAGTAAACCTACAGTATTTTCACTGATTTGATACTGCTGCATGATTTGTGTATTGATACTTCCAAAAAAGTTTTCATCATCGTCTTGATCGTGCAGCCTGTCCGCTGCTAGTGTTTCAGTTTGTTGAAATAACTGAGCCTAAT
Organism: Apaloderma vittatum; assembly: GCF_000703405.1. Classification (NCBI taxonomy): domain Eukaryota; kingdom Metazoa; phylum Chordata; class Aves; order Trogoniformes; family Trogonidae; genus Apaloderma; species Apaloderma vittatum. The sequence continues at coordinate 18,001 of NW_009735682.1, read as the reverse complement.
GCAGCGCATTCCCTTAGTCCTTTTCCAGAGGTAGCAGAGTCTGTTCAGCAAGAACTGGAATCCTACAGAGCCCAAGAAGATGAAGTCAAAAGACTTAAAAGTATCATGGTAAATTTTATCACCTCTATATGTGTATTATGTAAAGTTTGACAGGACTTCTAGAGATGGTTAGCCCATACTCTCGTCACTGCACCCCCCAAAAAAAGATTTATCAACACAAGCTAACTTTTAGGCATAATTCAATCTTAAAAGTAGGGCTAGAAATGCCGTATTTCATGAGGACGTTCAATTTCTTGAGATTATTGGTGTTACGTTTGTATAACTTCCATAATAACTGTAAAACACTGTCCAGACATTATGAGAAAATAGCTTCTAAATGCACTGACTGTAATTGCATGTGTGATCTTTGTGTCTATTACGACTATTTTTATTTCTCTTTCCAAACCCTTCCCCAAAACTCAGGGTATAGAAGGGGAGGACGAAGGAGCGATAAGTATGCTTTCAGATAATACAGCTAAGCTAACTTCTGCTGTCAGGTAAGTAGTTGATAATGCGTTACTGTTTAATTAATTTGGAACCATATCTAATTATTGATTCATGTTTAATATCCTTTGAAATAAATAGCTTTAAAAATAGACTATTCAGCTCTAAAATAGGGTTGAAATACTTTATAATTCTGGTAGATTGTAATGCAATGCGGTGTCCTAGACAAGCACTTGGGCATGGAACTTGCACAGCATGTGTGTGAGCCCTCTGCCCGTGGCTTTGGAGTGCATCCCAGATTTGCTTACACTCTTCCACCAGAAAAATCCAACTACGCACCTCTGCATTCCTTTTTAAAAAAAAATGCTTCGTGAAATCCACGTCCTGAAGCACATGCTTGCTTTGCACAGTATGTAATTAGTTGAATTTTGATAAGTTACTGTAACATCTGTTGGCAAGACTGTAGTGATTAAGAACTCTGCAGGGGAAATTTAGTCTCCTGCTTTTGCAGACCTGGCCTCTGTGGATGACACTGAAAGTCTGACGTTTAGACTTTTTCCTCATTGTAAATCAGTTTTTCATTCCACTGTTGCCTTGGAGAAGGGGGATGTTCAGTGTGCTACCTTTTGCTAAAACCTCAGTCATCAGGAAGAGGGAATGATAATTATTCTGAGGATAGATGGGGTGATATTCCCAGTGTCCTGGGAAATCCAGCATGTGTTTGCATTGGTTAGTTGTCCCTTTGTGAGTTTCAAAAGTTGCTTTGTTTGCTAAGCCCCAGTTAGAATTTGATTAGAATTACAAATTATGTGTGATGGATCAGTTTCAAAAAAACAAGCAGATGTTTCCAAGCTTCCCCTATAAAATTTAAAACATTTTGTACTTCTGAGGATGGTGATTTTCAGGTTAAGGCAGCAAGGTGTGAAAGTGACAAACGACAAAAGCTTTAAAGTGGTAGCAAAAAAGAAAAATCATACCATCAACAGGAAGTGTTACTGTTCAGTTAGCCTCTGTATGACTGTTTTCTGTCATCTGGCTTTATTAAGGATGATCTTTTATCCCTTCAGGAAAGTGTATAACACAGTACCCTCTCATATTGCAATGTTTCAGTACCAGTCTTTAGGATTATGCTGACAAGTCCAAATACTGTTAAGATCTTCCATGTAGGCATATTTCTGTTAGAAGAATTAAGCTAGACCTTGCTGTTAAGTTTTCCATCATCTGCTGGCATGAAGAAGATACCCTTTAGAGTTCTCTTAGGCTTTTCAGTTTCTAGAAAACTTTGGAATATCTATTAGTAATTAAAACCCGGAGGTTCTAACCTAGAGGATGTCTTGTATTTTTTTTTTTTCTTCTTGCTTTCTTTTGTTTAAATGCAGTCCTTTACAAAGACAGTACAGATCACCTTCCAGCTATAAGGTCATTAATGGCCAGTCATGATTTTATAATGGCTTAAAGGAGGAAGGACAGTGTGGTTACTTAACTTTGTGGTTCTTCAGGACTTGCAGTCAGTGTTACTAAGTGCCTTCTCATCTGCTTATTATTAAACTGAGTAAAACACTGTGTCCAGACTGCTTTTGGACATGAAGGTGTGTAGGCCCTTAGCAGCCTTCTCTGTGTAATGCCCAAGTGCCAGCAGTGAAAATCATGTTGATCACAACACTATAAATAACAGATTTTCTGTGAAGTTGTGGTTCAAACCAACTGAGACAAAAAAACCACACAGTCTCCAGCTCACTCCTTCCCCTCAGCCCCATTTCCACAGTGATGTGGAGGGAGACAAAGGCTCAAGGGTTTGAGATTAAGGATAGGGAGGGTAATAATCTACCAGTTAAGATGATGGTTAAAGAATCAGAGAGGTGTGGGGAGAAAAATTTAATTCACCACCACCATTTACAAAGTAGGATAGTGAGAGGGATGCATGAATAAATATGACCGAATCTTAAACACATTTAGCCCCCCCTGCCCCTCCCATCTACCTGGCTACCTCCTCCCCTCCATCAGTGCAAGGGGGGCAGGGGCTGGTGGGCTTGGTCCATCTGGCCGTTATTGGTTGTCCATCCTCCTTGAGAAAGAGGGCTTCTCACAGTCTCTCCTTCTTGGCGTGTGGTGTCCACCTCGCAGGCAGCAATCCTCTTCCTCCTCGTGAGTCCCTCAGGGCCACCGATCACTTCTGGGCACGTTCCCCGTTGATGCTAAGTCTCTTTCCCCTTTCGCATGAGGCTCTGCACATACTGACGCATCCTGGGCGAGAGCATCCTGGACGTTATCGCTGCCGTCAGTCCCCTTCCTGCCATCTCAGCTACGACGGGCTTCAGGGAGAGGTTCTGCTCCAGCGGCTTTTTCACTCTCCTCTAGGACTCTTCTTGCCCTCTTTCTTCTCAGGACAACATTCTTTTGTTCTCCTCACACCTCCCCCTCCTCCAACAGAAAAACTCCCCAACCCTAAAGACAGGACAGCTCAAAACAAGACAAAACCAAAAGAGGGAGCTAAAACAGTGGGGTTGCCTCTTAAATACCTTGATGGCAGAGGTGCTGGTTGGCCTGGCCCTGGCCAGAGGCAGGGGCACCCACTACCCCGAGGGAGGCTCTTGAAATTTTGTGCAAGTCTACCCTTGCTTTTACAAAAAAACCCACCAGACTCCAACCCATGACAGAAGTAAACGTAACCGTTCCGTTTCTCATTTCACAAAAGAAAATATTTCAGTCATGAATTCTGCATAGAGCGTTGTGTTCCATGCAGAAGCGCCTATGGTGGATTCCAGGATATTCATAGCTTCTGTGTTTATTTGACAGATATTATTTAATATTATTTGATAATTATTTGTCATCATTTGGTATTATTTGACAGATATTTGGCAAATATTGACCCTTTTATATGTATCAGACATGAAATAAATGTTGATTATGTAAGCTGTGATTCTAGTTAATTTTTGTTTAGTTAAGCAAAGCATACATCTGTTGTTGATCACAAGCTTTCAATGGGAGTATTAAATTACTCGCATTATATGTATTTTTTGCTAGTCAAGGTAAAACCTGCTTGCTACCTTAAACGTGAATAATGTCCTTCTGTTATGAGAATCATGACATCTGCACGTCACATTTTTTAACTCTAATCCTCCTGTATTCTATAATTTTAGATTTTAATCTTCAAAAGTGCCTTCCAAGCAGAACTGTGGTGTAAGGTTTTTGTACTGACTGCATATAATACACTAACATTGCAACTCAGCAGGTTAGTTTGTATTTAATCTCTTCAGCTCTCTTCCAGAACTTCTGGAAAAGAAGAGGCTCATTGATCTTCATACAAATGTTGCCACAGCTGTTTTGGAGCATATAAAGGTATGACTGCTCTCCAACCTCAGTTTTCTGTCAGTAGTGCTCCTCACCTGGAGAAATTTATTTGAGCAGGAGAAGTAAGATAAGAAAGTGAGCCTTCTCAATTGTGCTCCTTGTTACAGAAATCACTGTGTGACATTACTCACTGTTGAAGAGTGAGAGGGAATGAAATTTGAATGCTTCTGCAGGAAAAGCAAAGTAAACCTACCATTTTTTTTCTTAGCAGAATTTACTAGCTTACTCCTTTTTTTTCTTCTTTTTATGATGGCCATAACCTTTATGGTGGGTCGAAGTCTTTCTTAACTAAGTTTATGATGGAAGCTTTTCATGTAGTTTAGAGATGTGTCATGGCAAGTTATGACTTCGGTCTGAGCAATTTTCTGTTCTGCGTGTGTTTTATTGGAAGGGTATTGTTTACTGTTCGCGAGTGAAAATGATACCCAGAGGTGTGGCAATAATGATGCAAGTTACTAAACTGATCTTTCCCACAAGGTCTGTGTTAGATATCTTGTACCTAATTTAAGTGCTTCAGATGGGCACTTATCCTTTTTTCTGTTTAAGTGCTGCCCTTATGTCAGAGAACTTCCACATGGTTTCAGTATCAAGTAAAGACCGTGGTTACTACTAGAATAATTTGGGAGATGGATCTGTTTTCACAGTATGAGGACAAAAATTATAGATGAGGCTACTGAAATTCTGGTTTTGAAAGTGATTCAAGCACCAAGTCTCACTGAAGATCAATAATCAGGAAATTTTACCCCCTGCTATTTTACAACTCGTGTTTTGAAGCTGACTTTAACACTCGTAAAGTGTTTTAAGATCTGTCCTCAGTTATTACTTCCACTGTTGTTTTTTTAAAATTAAGCAATATAAATGAGCAAAGGATTCATTCTGAATTTTAATGGATAAAATAATTTTGCATATTTGTAAAATTGATGAAGAGATATAAGTGTGTCCATATTTGGCTTATTATTGTAGAGGCTAGTTTATGTGCTTTTTTACTATTTGACATTTCCATATCTGGGAATTTAAAAGCAGTACATTAATACCGTTGGGGAAAAAAAGAAGTTGACAATGTCAGTATTTTCTTCGTTGGCTTGTCGGTAAGTTCACTTCTCTTAGAAGGGTGCTGAGACAGTAGTGGCAGGCCTACACCAGCAATATTTTTATATTCCCTGTTGGACGGGCGGCAGGTTTCAGAGCAGGATCTGGAATGGCAGTGGCGTCAGGTTTGATTGCCAGCGTCCTCTTGGCAGTGGGCTGGAGTCGAGTGCGCTCGGCTTTCCCTTAGGTGCTGGCCACACACTTTTCTGTGGCCTAGAGGTGGAAGGAATTCCCTTTGCTGTCGTGCCCTCCCGCAGGCTCCCGGTTGGAGAGTTCCCAGAGAATAATTCTTAACTGATCCTTAAATGATTCTCAGTTCTGGTGTTGTGAAGCTCTGTACTCCTCGCCTTCTCACCGTGTAGCTGTTGAAGGAGATTGTGAGACAAATGGACTTGAAGTTTCGTCAGTATATTGATGACATGTACATCTGTATCATCTCCTTTTTCTAGAATCACCTCCTTCTTCACCAGACATTTAGGAAACTATCTTAAATTCAAACTAATGCGGAAGCACATATATTTTCTGTGGGAATTTACCTACTCTGAAGGAATTTACCTACACCGACTGAATGTAAAGTTTCTTCCTACTGCTTTGTCCTGACCATTTTCTCCTTTCTTTTCACTCTCCCATGTTACAAAAAGTATCTTTCTATCTCAAGCTGTGGAGTTTTAACAAGCAGGATTATATGCTACTGTGCAGATTCTTCAAAAATACTCTCAAAAAGGGCAATAACTCAGTCAATACTTTGTGAAGAAATTCTGGTGGCATCTTGAGGCCGTGGTTAATAGGTTTACATACAGTTAAATACTTTAACCAGATTAGGATAAGAGAATTTTTTGGCAAGTGCCCACTCATAAGGAGCTCGTGAGGTACCGTGCCTCTCTTCAGGTTACTATATTTTCATGTTTTAAATGATCTGGAAGCACGTTCATCGTTTAAAACAGACTGTTGGCATTGTTCATTATATTTTTTTGCTACATTGAGTATTTGAGCATTTTTCCTCACTACTTATATCAGAATCAGTGAAAAAATGATGTGAGACCTGCTTTAGATAGAATAAGTGAATTTAATTTTTCTTGTAGTCTTATTTTAGTGTTCAGGTTACAGCTGCTTTCCACATTCTCTTGGATCATTTTCTAAGACACAGCAAGAGGAAACCGGAAATTAATCACTTACTTAGGGGTCCTGGCAGTTTTCTGGCATATCTAAGTGGAATGGAAAGAATGCATCGCTTTTTTGGTGAAGTGAACCATCAAGGATTTATTATCAGTGCTTAGAACAGATGCAGCTTTGTTTTGCGTTGATTGGGTTTTTTCTCTGAAGAAGCTGGTGGCAGAAGGGCTGCACCCAACATGATGCACGTAGGACTAGAAGTACCTTTCTAGGTCGTTTAGAGTTGCACACAACTCTTTGCACGTTAGCTCAGTCAGTTGAGCGCGGCGCTAACAACGCCAAGGTGGCGGGTTCGATTCCCGTTCGGTCCCCATGTGTTGCCTGATCTAGTCGAGAGGTGGCGTCCCTGGCGACAGGGAGACTGGATTAAAATGATCTCTGAGGTCCCTGCCAGCTTAGGCCATTCTGTGATTCTAATGTGAATACTAGGGTTACTGAAGTGTGTTAAATTGTGGCATAGGAAAAGGTGGGCACAAACACTTTTCTAAAATGATTAATTGGAGAAGATGTAGATTAGATAACATACTGTCAGAATTCTGTAAGTATGAATTTAAATGGCAGATTTTTATGTGAATTGTTATCTGTCTTAGATTGCTTACACTTGTTTGGTTTAGGGTCATGTTTTTAATTCCTACGTAACTTTTCTTATCACGCATCTCCCAGTTTTGCTTGATCTCAAGGCCTGATACTTTGAATTACTCCGTTTCTGAGATTGCCAATAGCCTGCCAAATTATCGAATTTGTATTTTGTAGAGGAATTCCACCATTTTAACTACTTTACCTTAAATAAGGTTACATTTTTGTCTTACCATGTGAACAGAAACTGTGTGTGATTCAGAAGTATGTATGTCACAGTGGCGCAGGCTGTTTTTTCTGTAGTTCAGAACTGATAATTGAGTAACTTTATGGTAAAGTAGCTTTTTCCGAGTTCAGTTGCAGTGATCTTTCATCGTTCTGTGGAGTTCAGTCGAAGAGAACTCTTGGTCTCTCCCAGAGTTTCTCTTCCTCGTGGTAGGAACACACTATAATTACGTGACCAGCTTCACTCCTTCTGGGGGCTATTTCCTGTTGTTTCTTTTTGAGATTTCAGTGGGTCCTACTTCCACTTCTCTGCTTAAAAAAGAAACAGTTATGTGTTCATTTTGGAGTACAGTGTTCAGATAAAGATCCCCATGGGCTTCAGTAATTTTCATTAAAAATAAGTTTTGGCTTACAAACAGCCTACTTCTAAAGATGTCGAGTTGAAGTGTTTCATGAATACATTTAAAGAAAAAATAAAAGACAAAGCAAACTCAAGTGTGGCACTTTAATTGCAATACAAATCTTGTCCTTGAGCTGGCAGCCAGAAAGGTCTTCTGAATGAGGCTGGTGTGGAACAACATGTCAAGGTAGGAAATCAAGACCAGGAGGCAGAAAGGGAATAACTATAAATGTAAATGCATTTGATTTTATTACTGGCTTTTATTATTATTTTTCTTCATTATTATTTTTTTTAATTATTCTTTTCCTTCACCTTGCTTGCCAGTTTGGCTCCCATAAGAACCTCTTTGCTGTCTTCTTTTCATTGAATCTACAGGATTGTTTAGCTCCTATTCCTCAGCTTTTGCTCTTGGCAAGTCTGTGAGTTTGCCATTGAATGAGCCAAATTGCACTTACTTAAATTAAACGGGACATCTGCTTCTTATCGTCAATTCTTAGACAAGTTGGCTCTCCAGCAAAGTGTGTGGCATATCTGGGAAATCTGTCAAAAGATACCTAGTGGTGGTTCACGCTGTGTGCTGAGGTGGCCATCTAATTCCTAGTGAACCAGTGTAAGAAAAATACTGCCCTAATTAGAGTCTTTGCTAGTAACCTTCGTTAGTTCTCTTGCGAAGAAGCAGCTGAGTAGACTCACCGTATTGACCCACCTCTTTAAGAGTCCATGCTTTCGTCACCTCAGAAAGGGAGTCTCAAAGATTTTACGTTGCTGCTTATGTCTGATGTCCCTTTTGTGGATAGAAATAAAGGATCTGAAGTTTCAGGGTTTTCCATTTGGGTTGGGGTTTTTTGTTTGTTGTTGTTTTTTTTTCTCCAAAGAGTGCTAAGTTCAGACTTCAGAAGTAATTTCTGAAGAGAGTGGGTGTACATGTACCATACCTGTTTCAGTTTAGGCTCAAAGTATAGCAAATAGATGCAGCTGGTGAGTTTTCTTTGCTGCGGTTAAGCTGTTTTGCTCAGCAGTCTTTAGTCAGTCATAAAGTTCCCCATGCTTGAGAAGAATTTTACTTAGTCTGTGTTCCAAGTAAGTTAACAATTGCAAATCTGTTGTTACAATTTAAAGTATCTCATGTTAGAATTACGTATTTTATTTAAAAGTGGGTCTGTAAACAGTTACAGTGCATGGGTGAATCTTTTTTGTTATACATTTTACGTGCCATCTGAATAAATTTGTCTGAAACAGATCACCAGCTAACATAATATGGGCATTGCCAAATTCAACAGTAATATATTTATCTTAATAAGATTAAGTTTCCACATTTCAAGTCTTGCTTACTGGATTTCTTTTGTCTGGGAAAAATATTTTTTACTTAAAAACGTTAATTTCAGCCCCATGCAAGGCAATAAAAATGTAGTTAAAATGCAAAAAGCAAGTGAATATGATGGAAAGACTGGAAGACTTGTAGTAGCTTCTCTGCAACTGTTTTATCTTTCTAGAGAGAGGTAAGGAAGCTGTATCACAGTCTCCAAGATGCTGTAGAATTGAAGTCACACATGCTGGGTACCAAGTTGCATCTGAAATAAAGACTTGGAGAAAGGCTGAGGTTCAGTTCTATTTGAACTTTAGACTAGTGTAACGTAACTACTGATATTTATTTTAATTTTGGATAAATATAGGATTAAATCAAGGTTTTACAGTAGCCTGACTACCAAAATTTGGCTGAGACTACTCTTCTAGCATGAGCTCAGGGTAAATATAGCTTGAAAGAAGTTCTAGCTTTTTTTTGATTGTCACTTCCTACACCTTTTATGTTCTCGTAGTCATTCTGACCAGCAACATGAGACACCTTCTGCCTCTGGAAGCAGCGAGTGGTCTTCATGGTAATTTGTTTTCTATAAGCTGTAATCACAAGCTTCCACGAAGACTTTTAAGTTGCTGTTCTGCAAATAACTGGTATTCAAAATGAGTTCAATAGATGAGTGAGAAATAAGTGTTACATAGCTACCTGCATCATAAGCTGATTCACAAAGGCTTTCAATATTAAAATATTCATATGACTTACCTCTTCTTTTTATTTTGTATTTTCCAACTCTTATTTGATGAACTTAAAAGGTGAAGTGTGTTAATATCCTTAGTTTAGAGAAGTACCTTTTTTGTTTCTTCTCTTTTTTTCTTTTTTTTTTCCTGAGTGATGGTGAAATAACTGGTTTTTAGAATTCCATTTCGTTATTTGTCATCGGAGGAGTAATTCTAGTAGAATTCAAAAATGTGAAAACCAGATTTCTAAAATTGCTCTGCTGCTGTCCTTACAGCCACCACTGCACAGAGTTAGAAGGTGCCAGGGCGGCTTTGCACACCTCGGCGTTGTCAGGCAAAATTTCCTGAATCTCTTACCCTCGTAAGAGCCCCAAGGACTTGG
>NW_009735682.1:0-8276 GCF_000703405.1 Apaloderma vittatum | reverse complement strand
TCCCTCTGGTGGCAGCATTCTGGTCTCCCCACCGGTGTGACGTGGAGCTGAAACCCTTCCAAGGCTACAAGCTGGAGATCCGCTCTGCTGGGCTCCTCTCTGAGCCGATATGCAGCTCCATGTGTCCAACACCAGGATTTAGTCAGAGACCAGATACTGAAGTTTTGCAACCTGAGCAATTGTAAAATTTGTTTTGATGCTGCACTTCAATGTTGAGACACTCATAATGGTCTGTAATATAGTGGAAGTTTTTAAAGTAAGCTTTGGAATGCGTTTTTCTGGTTTTAGATTGTACCTTGGTGTTACGATGGTCGAGAGGTGCAACGCTTGGCTGTTTGCACAGCTCGATTGTCGTGCGGTCATTAGTCGCGCGGCCGCGTCATGTTTTTGTAAAGCTTTTGCCTCATTACATTAATTGTGGCTGTCCCTGTGCCACCCTCCCTAAATACAGATTTTCATGACTTCATCTACATGTGTCAGTGTAGAATGGGAGACTTCTTTTCCAGCCTTGGCAAGGTTCTGAGGTGCTCCAGCTTTGGCGCAAGCGAGTTATCCCAGGCATTGGCTCTGAGGTCGTTATTTCAGTCCCAGCCCAAGCAGGCAGTGGCCGTCTTTTTTTCTGGGATGGTGCCATAATGCATTTAAGAACTTCCTGCATTTATTTGCATTGAGTAACTGCCCTGTTGACCGAGAGACTTGAAGTTCAGCATAAATATGACATAATATTTGCCTGACTCTTATTTTTTCTTACTACAGCATACGGTGGCATGTAGTTCTCAGCTGTGGCAAAACTGCAGCTGAAAACAAAGCTTCTCTTCCAGTTTAATATTTGCATGTCAGACATCCCATATTTAACTTGCCTTTTCACTTTCAGTATGAGGATTACATAAGCTTCAAATTTTTGAGAGTTAATAAAACCATATTATAATTCAAGCCATAGTTATTTCTACAGAAAATCTATTTAAACATCTTAAAAACCATCTTGATAACTGAAACCATATACCTTTTGAAAGAAGAAATTAATATTCTTTCCCAGTGTTAAGTTGTTTAATCCTAACACTTGTTTTTATACAGAGTCGAAAGCTGGATGTGTATTTTGAATATGAGGAAAAAATAATGAGCAAATCCACTCTGGATAAATCTCTTCTGGACATGATTTCTGATCCAGACGGTGAGTACTTTAAATCTGAATTCAGTATAAAATTTGTTAAGATATCCAATAAATCTGTACCTGCTAGGACTTCAGGGTTGATAAAGAGCTTATGTGCAACCTGTGCAAGACATGTTAAGAAAACAGCCTTTTATTGATTTTAAGTAGCAGTGTAGAGAACTTAGTATTTTGGTTGAGTAATATCCAAAGCATTGACAGCTTTTTCAACTCATTGCACCTTTCCTAGCTCCTTGTTTCTGAAGATATTTTAAATATTTTAATATTTTAACCTTTGTGCTTTGCCAGTATTTATGAGTATAGCATGGAATTGTGTGGTCTGAACAACTCTTAATTCTTTAAAATCCTGCTCTGTGTTTTATAATGAGTACATACCCCACCAATAGAATGAACAAGGGCATCTCATAAAATTTGGTTAGATCGAGAGGTTGCAATACAGGTGGCTCTTGCTTGTGTGAGGAAAGCGATGGATGGGAAACGGAGAGAGGAGGGAAGCAAGATGGAAAGTGTCCAATTCACTAAGAGACTCACCAGAATTTTCTGTGTGTTGACGCGGCTGTGGCACACCTGAGCAATGCAGCCCAGCTGCTGGTTTGTACGTAACAGAGCTCCACAGGCTGGCAGGTACTCGGCTCCTCTTCTCTCTTAGCAGTGGTCACTGAGGGTCTCTCTGTAGAAGGCTGAGACCAGGATGGGTTCTCAGCTTTTCGTGGTATCAGCATCGACTCTCACTGCAACCTTGCACAGCCTGAGATACTTCACAGCCTGCCGATGGATCTTAATGTGATCTGGTACCAGCTGACTGGAACAAAATAACCTGCAGAACAAGAGCGTAAAACTTAGGTTATGACCACTGGCCTGTCTGCATTTTGGCAAGCATATTGGCAAAATTCAAGCATTTAGAGACCCAGGGTTCCTGCTCTTTTCCCGGCGTGCTCTTTAAAACATGTTTGGTTACTACATGCTTATGTGTGTAGCTACCTACTGGATGTAATGTCTGCTTGGAGTTTTTATAGTGAAACATATTTGTAGAAAGTATATTTAAATCCTGCTGACTTCAAAAAAAATCTTTTATTGATGTCTGTGCCATAGAATCAAAAAGCAGTAGAAATAGTATACGGTTGGTGTGGGTCTGGACTAAAATTTTACAGATCTTGTATTGGATCAAGCCTAGAAATGAGGAATCTTTCACAAAATCTAATGTCAGGCCTCTGTGTAACTCAGTAAAGACATTTATTATTAATACAAAGCTAATGGGAACATGTATAATCTGTACTTTTATTAAACGTCAATACAAACTAGTCCTTTTCCACGTTCAGCATTAACTGTTCATGTGCTATCTTGAATTCAACTTTTATGTATCGTATCAACATTTCTGTTATTGAAGTTCCTGGGTTTTACACGTGAGAAAGATTAGATTTCCAAGCTAGGGTTTTCCTTCATAAGATACATGTTCAGGTGTTCACAGTAGCACCATTTGACATACACTGCCCAGGGTTATGATAAATTTATGTAACAGCAGGATTTAAGTTAAACTACAGCGATGATTTCTGGGCATGCTGTCGTGTTAAACTGGCCAGCTTCCTATTGTGTGATTTACTGAGAAATACCAGGAAAAGATTTTGAATGAGTAATACGTCAAGGTGTGCTGTGCTGTCACTGGTGAACTACTTGTGTGCATTACCTGTGGGGGTACGTGGCTCGCAGACGTCGATACCTGCGGAGCTCTGCGCAAAACCACCGAGTCTTCACTGCTCAACAGCCGCAGCCTCGCATTCCTGGCTGTGCCGTGCTGATCTGCCGCTCAGGGCTGTGAGCTGGGCTTCACTTCACTGAGGTGAAATGTCACCAACATGTGAGTGAGACCACTTGTACTCCAGTGAGCCACACTTTCCTGGAGTTTTGTAGGCACGGCAGGTAGGGCCAACGAGGGAAACGCTCTCGAGCGCCTGTGTGTTCCAACTGAGACCAACACGAGGTGGTCAGTGAAGTGTTGAAGCAAACTCTAAACTGGGGAGCTAGGAACCAAGGTTCCAAGTCAGTTACAACAAAGAGTCAGTTATGCTCTATATTTAGAATGTTTAAGTGCTTTTTTTCACTCAATGGAACTCCCAAGTGGATGTCTACCTTGAAAGCTGGCTTTTGGTTTAGATAATACATGAGTTTCCTCAGTTCTTGACCTTCTTGATCTTGCACATATTTGGTAAAGGATAATAAAACTTATTTCCCAGAAGAAAATTGTACCAAGTCATAAATGTTCATTATGACAGTGCTTACTCTTAACTTCTGCCAAACTAAATACATGCTCACGTATAAACAAAAGTTGCAGATTAGATTAGATGATCCCCTGCTGACATGACCCCCATTCCATGCGGGGGGGAAGAAAAATCCAAAACAAACAAAACAACAACAACAGCCTGGAAAAAAAAAGTATTTTTCTTACCCGCAAATAGAAGAAATTGCGTTTTTATTTAAAAATTTACTATATCTAAAGGTATCAAGCTTTTTAAAGTATTGGATTACAAATTCGAAATTTTTTATAAAAGAAGTTGTCCTTCTGAAGTCTACATTTAAAACTATGGTCTTTAAAAATAGTGACCTTTTTCTCTTCTAGAAGAAAGTAGATGGTGTTCAAAATCTGCAGTAGTAGGTTATAGTCTAAGTAATACAAGGGTGGCCAGGTCATCCTTTTGATCTGTAGAGATGAATTTTGATTGCCATTGATAATGCTTCCCAAGAATTCATAGTAGTGTTTTTCTCTGACAGAAGATGGTTTGGGAGGTGAAATCCTTCCTGAAGGCAAGTTGGAAGGTGAAGACTTTTTTCCTGCCCAAAACTTCCCATCAGTGCTTTTGAAGCCCTTGAGTGGTTCAGTCCAGTCAGCCGCAGAGCTGAATAAACTAATTGTGGAGCTAAAAACCAGTGTGCTGTGGCTTTTACTTTTATGGTTTTTCTGTAGTCTCCTCTTCGATGGATCTGCTCCGTGATAATGCTTGCAGTCCCTGCATAAAATAAGACATAATGCCACTACATAATCCCTCTAGTATGTTATTTGAATAATAACTTTTCGCTACAAGCAAAAGGGGAAGGTGTAAGGAAACTTTCAGACACAGTGAGCCAGTCTAACCCAACTCTTCATAACGTTGCTGTCTCTCTACTGTTTTATGCACTGAACAAGCCATGGTTATAGATAACGATTATTGTCAGAACTAGAGGTCTGAATGTACACATATATTGTAACTGAAGAGCAAGTAACGTAGCGGCATAGTTACAGTTGTAGTTCTTTAATTTTTCTTTCCTCTTTGCTGCAGCGGGCACTCCAGAAGACAAAATGCGATTATTTCTTATCTATTACATCAGCTCAGCTCAGGCACCGTCAGAGGTACGGATGTTCTTTACAAACTCCAGCACCACATTCTGCCACACGGGGCTTTTCCCTTTCCTTTCAGCACTGAACAGCTATTTCTGCTTCTCTTTGAAGAAATATACGAAATGCCCAGGAAATACTAAAACTTGAAATGAATTTTGTAGTGCTATCAGGGAATCTGCTCACAGAGCTTTAGCAGCATGTGAGTGACCAGTAAGGAAGATGATCTTCTGAAATACTTAGTTCAGAGTTACTGCAAGACACATTTTGGCATGCCTTCTGTTATTCTTCTTCACTGCTCAAAAGAAGTAGATAAAACAAAATGTTAATATGACTCTTTTCACCTTGTCCTTGTATATTCAGGAATAATTGGGTCTGACTAGCAACTGAATGAAGCAGAAATGGTTCTTGAGCCAGTATCTGAATAATTCAGGAAACAATTTCTTAGTGTTTCTTTTGAACTTACGATGACTAATTTCAAGGGAGTTTTTTATTAAACTGTAGAAACTTTATGTGGTAGAAATAATTTGTTGGGTTAGGCAAAGAGAAAGTATTCCTATAAACATGTAATAACTCCTCTTCATTTTTATTTTTTGTACTTGTAACATTTTATAGCAACTAGTATTCTGTCAGGTTTTTTAAGGATGCTGATGTAAAAGGCTGTTCCCACAGCTGAAAGTGCACAGGATTTGATTCCACAAGTACTGTTAAGTTTAATGAGAGGGACTCACAGCGAATTGCGGTTTAAGTTATATTTTCTTACCTGGTAGGAGGTGGGATAAAGACTCATAATTACTTTTTAACTTTGGTTCATAAATAACTTTACAATGCTTATTTAATACTTAGATAAGGGCATCTTGTCTTTCCACATAAAGAGAGTTAAGAGTAGTTTCAGCCTTTTGCAATTCTCCACTTCGTAATTCCAGGTTGATCTGGAGCAGTATAAAAAAGCGTTGACGGATGCAGGTTGTAATCTTGCTCCTTTGAGCTACATAAAACAATGGAAGTAAGTAATTTCTTTTGTCTCCTCTGTGAGGCTGTAATTGGGTAATTGTTATCAAAGATGATGTTTTCCTTCTCATGCGTCCTAAATTATCCTTAAACTTTCATTCTGGCTTAATTTTTTGCTGTCATTGTTATGGTAATACATGCAAATACCATTTTAAAACTAAGCTCCAGGAATTCCAGAACAGTGTTGAACATGCCACATAGTAGTGTACTTAATGATCCGGGACAAGTTACTGAATTAAATGAAAAGGTGTGCTAGTTCAGACTTCCAGTTTTCCTTTGGTTCGTACCAGTGCTGCCTATTGGTTATTCTAGTTTGACGTGCTATCAGAATAAAGCCTTTGTCTTTTAAGTATAAAATCTAATTCCTTTCAGTTCCTTAACTGTTGTTTCTTTAGACAAGAGGAACGCATGTAAAATAAATAGTTACTTCTGGAAAGGAGCTTGAGAAGCAGAAGTTTTTTCACTTTGAGATGAGCAGAGTGAAAAGTTGTACAGCGGTATGTGCCGTGAGATCAGCATTTGTTCTCTCTCCCTGCTTCCCCAGGGCATTCGCTAAGATGGCTTCAGCTCCAGCCAGCTATGGGAACGCTGCACCTAAACCTCTGGGGTATGCCTTTGATTAATTTTCTGTAAGCCGTGAGGTTCTTTTAGCTTATTTTGGTAGTACTGAAATTGTGGTTAGTGCTATATGAGGCCCAGAATAAAACATTTCCCTACTTCTAAAATGTTCTAAGTTACAGTTACAAGCACTCACCTCCCCTTAGCAGTACGTAGCACTTAAACACCAGAGAATAAAAAAGATCTGTGACTAAGTCCCCAGAGTAACTTAACCTGGTGGTACCTGCACAACAGGTGTGCTCTCACACGGGAAGAATTGAGCACTAGGAAGTGGATCCGTGACAGCCGTCGCTCTGAGCCTGGCTTAGTCCGTGACAGAAGGCAGGAACAGCCCCATGAGCATCAAACTGGTTCTCTGCAGGGCTGGGAAAGTGCCAGGGGTGCAGGGAGACGTGGCTCTTTTACTGGGCTGTCCTGGGCTGGGCATCTGCTTGTTGAAAGGGGCAGTTGGTTATGGCAGGATGTGAAAAGAAAAGGTGATGGCTGTGCATAGGGTACATAGGTCCTGTTCAGGGTATGAGACTTGGGTCTTTCTGTGCCTGAGAGAATTTGAGTCCTCGTAAGGACGGTTGTAAGGAAACTGCGGGGCAGCACGATTAGAGAGAGTTCCAGGGCGGTCTCACTTGGAGGAGTTGGTTGGAGACACTGAACATCTCTCTTAAACGTGGTGATTAGGACACCACTGGAAAGGGGCACTCAAATCCCTGCGTTACTCAAGTTAAAAAATAAACTGTCAGATGGATTAAAGAGTAGGACTTAATACTCCTGCTGATGAGTGAGAATCTGAGTGCTAGATTAGAGTTGTATTTCTATACACTTGGTTGCCCTGTGGTTTGAAGACTATATTTCATGAAAAATTGAATGATCAACTGTAATGGGAATTGGATGTCAGCATAAAGCTTGAGAATGCAAATCAAAAAAGGTCTTACGCATCATCTTTATTTTGGTTTTCAGTCTGTTTTCACGTGTTATGAATACAGGATCGCAGTTTGTAATGGAAGGAGTGAAGAACTTGGTACTGAAGCAACAGGTGAGTTTAAAAAACAATTTAAAAAGTCTATCACATGAGCATTGTGAACATTTAGACAACTTTCAGCACCTCAGTCATATTAATAGAATCAATTGTACAGTAGAAAAACAAACATCAACCTCTGCTGGCAGCTAGGTCTATCACTTTGTAGCTTCCAGTTTTTAGACGAGTAATGAATAGCGTTCAAATTTTCTTTGAATGCTTTTGTTTGTAAGGAAAGGACTCCAGTATGTGCAATTAAGACTGATTTCAGCATTATGAAAAGAGCAGCTGTGGTATATACTCAAAATAGAATAGACCTCTGTGTCTTTACTTAGAACAGCAGGTGCTAAATGCGTCTGTTCCAGAGTGAGGTAAGAGGCTGAAGGAGCTCTCTCTGTGTTCAGCTACAAGTCAAGCATTTCTAGTTTTCCCACGTAGGTACGGTGCAGCAACTGCAATCCTGAAATGTGCTTCAGAGTCAAAGTGTGCTAATAATGACATTGTCACCTTCAAACATTCACTTCAGAAAATATTTCTGAGCATAAGTTGCGTGCAAATTTCAGTGTACGCCCTCCAGAAGAAAACAAACAACAACAAAAAAGACACTGGAGCTGAATTGTGCTTGCCTTCCCTCTAGAGGACACGTTATTTTCTCCAACATGCATTTTTGTCAGATGACAATAAATAAATGCTTACAGTTAAAAATCTTAATTCTGCAATATTTTGACACCAGGATTTCCAAGGAAAAGATCATTCATCATACTGCAATAAATCACATAGTTGATTTTACCATAGCCATTGTTTGTTTAGTCACACATATATGCATAATTCATGCATGAAAAGTATCAACTATCACATAGAAGTTTTTTAAATTGTGTCTGTGGCTTTTTTAGGATAGTCAATGGAATTAATTGTGCAGGAATTTCACCGTGACGAGATATGACAAGTTGCATTGCAGTTACAGATCAGTCATGAAATGTAGTTGTGGAAATTGTTTTAAATAGGCAGCTTGCCTGTATGTTGTCTTTCATGGAGAGATCTTCAGATAAACTGTTACTTGTAACAACCGATAATAATTATTAATAATATATATATATATA
>NW_009735681.1:53690-59047 GCF_000703405.1 Apaloderma vittatum | reverse complement strand
ACTCCAGGAGGACTTATTTTGGACTGCTCCCCACAACCTCACCAACAGGGTGTCAGGTCGTATTCTGACTCTGTCAGAGGTTCTGGGATTATTTGTTTCTTGTTGTTCTTTTCTCTGTACCATTACCTTTGTAGTTTGCAATATTCTTAGTAAAGAACTGGTATTCCTATCCCCATATCTCTGCCTGAAAGCCCCATAATTTCAAAATCATAGCAACTCGGAGGTGGGGGGGTGGGTTTACACTCCCTATTCCAAGGGAGGCTCTGGTTTCCCCTGGCAGTCACCTGTCTTCTAAACCAAGACACAAGGGTCTTTTCCAACCTGAATTGTTCTATGATTCTATGATAAGCCTCTCAGCATCCCCATACAACTTCTAGCAGTGCTGGGGAATGAGATGTTTAACAGAAATCGATGTGCTGTATACTCAGATTTTGTTGCCATCAAGGTAGAATGTTTAAATGCTGAATTAACTCAATTAACTCAACATAGTACTGCAGGGCCCAACCTGACAGATGTACAACACATTGGTAGCCGGACCATTTGAAGTGCATATACAAAGCTTTTTTTCATACTGGCAACTACCACCCATCAATAAATCAAAGTGAGTAGAGGTGTGTGAGTTTGTGGGGCTGAATTTGAAGGGCTGGATGCTGATGGGATGGACTAACAAGTCCCTCCTGCAGATGCCCAAAGAGCAGTGCAAAGCCAGAAACTCCTCCCAAGGCCACTGATACCTGAGTTTCCATCGGTATGAATTTTGGGAACCCTTCACAGATTCACAGAATTGTTTAGGTTGGAAAAGATCATCGAGTTCAACTGTTAATCTCGTGACGCCAGATCCAACATTATACTGTAAGATGTTGGCAAGTGAGTATCGAACATTTTAATGCAGCAAAAAGGAAAGCAAACATTTCTCATACACTGCAGCAAAGGAATTTTCAATCTGTTATAGGATGGGTAACAGTAGACTTTTTGTTATAGATACAACCCTGAGCACTGGCACTGAAAACGTGAAAATAAATTTTGCTGAGTTTTGCATACACTGCTTTGAGAAGGGACATACAACGTGTCAGACAGCTATTTCAGCTTTTCTATACTGGACAGATTCTGCTCATCATGAGTCATACACTATGTTTCTCTAAGAACAGTCTCTTTATTAAATAGTTGTGCAACCAAAGCAGAAAACCGTAAATTTTATTTCAGCAAAGAGTCAAGTCTTCAATTATAAAACTGACAATGCAGTTACAACGCAGAAAGTCTGAAATAAGAAAGCACAACCTGGAAGTAAATGTGAAGCTAATCCCTTCTCTGTGCATCTGTTAGCTAGAAGAGCTGAGATCTTGACTCAAAAAGGTGGTCTGCTCTGGAAAGACAAGAAGATCAAAGTCCCTTTAGTCCCAGTTACACCTGATGGCTATCAAGATGCTACACTGTGTGTGAGCAAAACTTCAAAGCAGTCTTAAGGGCTCAACTCCTTTTTTTTCTCTAATAAATATAACAAAACTCATTTTGCTAGCAGTGCTGATTACCTCTGGATTTCTCTGAGAATACAAATGAAACAGTTTCATGTTACGCATTATCTCCACAATCCTTTACAATGCCCGGACACTGTGCTATGCTCATTTTTCTCTCTACCCACCCTCCTGCTTAAGGAAATGAAGAGACCTGTCCTGTCATCCGACTTCTCCAAGCGAGTTTTCTAAAGCTTTATCTCAACTTCTCTATACAACACACATTATCCATGTGATATTTTGAAATCTCAGAAGTCAACGCATATTGCCAGGTTTTCAAACAGAGCACATACAGTTGAAGTGCCTTAATTTCCCTTTTTAGTTGCAAACTTTGAAACTAACAGAAACTTGGTAGTTATTTCTCATACTGGCAAAGCACACAAGCCAAAATGCAAAGAACTGAATCTCAAATTACTACTTCATTTTGGTTTTTTAACATGCAAGCAAGCATATATCAGATTCGAACATAACCATCATATAGAAAAGTATCCTCTATGTTCAAACTGAAACAGACAATTTATTTCCAGAAAAGTAGCTAGAGATGGAAAAAAATTGTGGGGGATAAACCCCCTGGACAAGAAGAAAACAGCGCATGTTAAACGACAGCATAGCTGCTAGAAAAGCACATTACTTGGACATTCCAAATATGACTAGATAAACTGATAATATGACATCAGACTGAAATAATGTTTGGTATAACAATCCATTTATATTTCCTCTATGACAAAAACACTTAGGAAAATATTTTTTGCATATAGGAATGTTGTTTCTTTTGCCAAAATGACTAAAGATTTTGTGGCCTCCTTGCGAAGCACTGCTCCGTTCCACTTTGAAAGGAAGTTAAAGTTGAACCCAGCTGGGGTTGGTTCACTGCCATCTACCCTGAATATGCTGAAATTTTCAGTAATTCCACGTGAAAAGTAAATTCTGTTAACTATGGAGAAGTTTCTGTACCTTTTTTTGACCTACTAGAAAAACAGAAACGTTTTGTGCTGGGATACTGAAGAGCTCCCTTTACTCAAGAGAATATAAGTGTATACGTATCTTAAACACAGAATCTCTTTTTATATGTCTTATATGTTAAATATTATAAAGAAAAAACAAAAATTAATTTGTTTTTCTGGATTAATTTAATTTTCATTACTAATAGTAACATTATAAAAAAAAGCCAGCATGTTTTAGCAGCTTCTAAGGGGCCAGTCAGCAACTGTGAATTACTCTCCAGATGACTGTATAGTTTGGCTAATCAAAATTTCATATCAAACTAGCACAACACCCTGCCCAAAAGATATATATATATTTTAAATTCATGTAAAACTGTGAACTTCACACACAGTGGCATGCTAAAGAAGGCAGGCCTTGCCCACAAGAGTTTGATTTTGAGCAGCACACCTCCACAGACCCCATGGAAGCGAGGAAACCTGCGCAGCTGAGCAATGAGAGCTCACCCCAACCTGGTGATTTCAGCTCTGGCAGGGCAGCAGATTTCACACGCACCGCAGGCCCCGCTTTGATCTTTCTCCTGTCTCGTGAAAGGAAACCGATGCCTGTTCACCAGCAGTTTACAGAAGCTGCAGGCAAATACTGTGTATCAGAAACACGCAACCCATTTTTTCTCTTTTATGAATTCCATTCCTCCCAAGCAATTAGTTGCCCAAAAGGCTTTCTCATCTATAACTGAAGGTCTGATGACACTTGCAGTTTCTCCTGAATTTGTGAACAGCAATAAAAAAAAGTTATTCTTGTAACTTCCCAAGACAGAATGTTTTGTATATAACAAGGAGGAAAAACGTCCCAGGGACTGACTGAGCAAGCGTTTAATCACATTAGTAGGAGATACTGTAAGAATTCAAAACGTTCCTTGTACATATCAAAAAACATAGTATCATGTCATATAAAGAACTCCAAGCAATTCAGATCCTTTCCTCCCTTCCCTGCAAATAATTCTGTACCTGGGAATTGTCAGGACTCTTTTCATGCATGACCACTGTTTATAAGAATAGGATAAAACCCGACTAAATTACAAAACCCGGCAATTAATCATCGCATATGCAATGCATTCTTTTGTAAAATAGAGGAAAAATATTCTGCTTGTTATCAACAGCAAAGTGAATTTCCGCACTGATGAATCAGTTCCCACTTTCAATATTGAAAGTTGGCTTTCTGAATGTTTGATAGGAAGCATTTAATTTAAATCTTAAAGTGTAAACTTCACACCGCATTAGCTTGAAAAAGGAAGTGTGTTTACTTTAATGATGCGGTACACTTCTAGAAAATTAAAATCTCTAAGAATCAGGACAAAATACATCTCATTGTAATTTGACATTTTGGAACAGCAGCTTGTGAGAAGCGGATGCAAACTTCTGACAAATGTAGCATCTCACTTAAAATGAACCAAAACTGGTCACTGGTGAAAGTCAGCTCCTTTAAGTAGATTTGTGATTTAGTTCATCTCGGTCCAAAGACCAGAAGCCAGCCGTGTAAGCCCACACAACTGGATCTCTAAAGACAAGTTTCAGTACAGGGAAGAGTCACGGAATTGTCTTTACAATTCATCCAAATTAGTAATAAGATATTGAAGCTTCCATTATTTTTAGTACCCTACAGCAACGCAATTACTTTCATAGGAAGTTTACTTCATTATTCTGAGCTACATGGCAAGTTACAAACATACAAGATCCCTCCATTAAGAGTTTTTTTTAAGACATCAAAGCACATTTTCAAACATATACACTTTGGTTTTGTACAGAGGCAAAAAAGCTGCATGTCCCAGATCTCCCTCAGAAGCATTGTCCCCCAGCACAGACCCATCAGCGGGTGAACAAACAGAAACAACATTTGTTTTAGGACGATGAAGGTGTGTGAGATTTCTTTCTGTGGCTGAGACAAGGAGAACTGGTTTTCATCTACAATACAAAGTATCTAAAATGCATGCTATAAAAGCCTTTTACTCAGACTAACATTTATGCCTGTATCATGTTTTATTTTAAAATAAAATTGTGTCAGTGAAGTCCTTTGATCCTTCTGTTATTAAGAGTTAAACTGGGCTGATACCTTGCATACATTTCAAGCATGTTATGACTACTGTGCTATTTAACCACACAGGGATTATATGGGAATTATTATAGGAAGCTTGATCTTCACAGGACAAGCAAAAACTCAATCACCTTTGTAGAACTGACTTTTTTAAGGTTCAGGTGGATTTCTTTTCTTTAGACTATTTTCAACACACTGATCTTGACTTAGACTCACAGAAATGATGTGGCAAAACAAACTTGATTGAAGTTTATCAAGAGGTATGGTGGAAACTGCAGTGTACACTTTTGTACTGAAAACACAACTAAAGGGAATGCCAACGCACACAAATTCGTAAAACTAAATGTTTTACAATTCAACTTACAGTCACAATTACATTAGAAAATAAGCCTTTTGGCTTATTTGGAATATATGGAATATCAGATGTAATAAACTATTTAAAGAAATATTTATATGGATTTTACAGCCTGTTGATTGCTCAGTTTATGCTACCAGGTTGCAAAAAATAGTGGAAGGAACATGAATGCTATATATAAATATTTCACCTTTAAGACAATGTCAGCCTAGTTGGCATCTGCAATAAAAAAAAGAAAATAATAAAAACAGGACAAGTACATTTAAATTCATCAATAACAAGACGCCTCAAAAACAAATTCTTGTATACTACAGTCATGAATTATGGGGGTCTGGTTTATAGTAAATTTTTTTTGGCAACCATTGGTCAGTTACTCCGTCCATTGCATTAACATATCATAAGAATGACAGGATTACGTAAAAAGAACCCTTGGCCCCAGCTAGAGATTAGGTAGT
>NW_009735681.1:6940-53659 GCF_000703405.1 Apaloderma vittatum | reverse complement strand
CTCTCTTTCTATTCTGCCACCTTGAAAACTATTTCAAAGCCATTCTAAATCCATGCTAGGGTTTTAAATACAGAGTGCTTTCAAAAGCCATCTGCAAAAGAAAGCATGCTAGAAATAAGCCAGCTAGCTATTTTAAAAATTTCCCTGATTATTAGCCTTTAGACACTCACAAAAGGCTTCAGAAAAGCTCAACTCTAACAGCTATTTATAAAGCAATTAAAAAAAATACAAATCAGTACCATAAGCATAAGCACGAATCCAATTTGATTGCTGAAAAAAGTAAAATTACAGTTAGCAATGTTCACCTGTTCTGAGCTTCGAAGTTATTAGTATTTGTATCTTTATTAGTTTACTTCATGCCTGTACCTGCACAATAGCAGAAGCAGTGCCCATAATCTCGTTCAATACTGATTAACTGGAAAGCAATCCTAGAAGAGAAGCCTTGCAACTTAACATTCTCTGAAGAGACAGGAAAAAAAAGGTAGGTCTTCAGAGTTAGCAAGAAAGGACAAGAACAGAGTATGTGACCGATGGGAAATACATTGGAGCTTATCCATAATTTTATTTTTTTTTAATTTCAGATTTTAATAAAGTTAACTGTTACACAACTTATCTCCAGCAGTGCTCAGAAAATCAGAGTTATTTTATGGTTTCTACTGGACCAGTACATGACTGTAACTCATGGGTGGGAGTCACCTAAGACTTACCACCAAGCAGTCATCCTCTTCTGTCACCACATCTGCAAAAGCCTTTTCAACACACCCTAATGCACCAAAATCAGCAGTCCTATCAAAGATTAAGAACTGTTGTTTTCTTCAAATCACAGACCCCAGAATAAACCTGCAATATGCCATTTCTTGATGAATCATCACTGGATGATTTCTGCTAAATATCTTTATTAACGATCTGGACAAGGGGATCAAGTGCACTCTTAGTATGTAGATGACACAAATCTGGGTGGGAGTGTAGATATGCTTGAGGAAGGTAGGAAGGTCAGCAAGATCTGAACACACTGGATCAATGAGTGGGAACCAATTGTATGAGGTTCAACAAGGCCAAGTGCTGGGTCCTGCATCTGGGTCACAACAGCTCCAGGTAGTGCTACAGGCTTGGGGAAGACGGGGTGGAAAGCTGCTCATAAGAAATGGACCTGGGAGTGTTGGTTGAGAGCTGGCTGAACGTGTGCCAGCAGTGTGCCCAGCTGGCCAACAAGGCCAATGGCATCCTGGCCTGTATCAAAAGTAGTGTGACCAAGAGGACCAGGGAAGCCACTGTCCCCCTGAATCTGGCACTGGTGAGGCCACACCTCGAATCCTGTGTTTGGACTTGGGCCCCTCACTCCAAGAAACAAACTGAGGTGCTGGAGCGGGTCCAGAGAAGAGCAAAAAAACTGGAGAAGGGTCTGGAGTACAAGCCTGATGAGGAGCAGCTGAGAGAAGTGAGGTTGTTTAGTCTTGAGAAGAGGAGGCTGAAGGGACATCTTACCCCTCTCTATCCTGCTCTGGCAGGGGGGCTGGACTAGGTGACATTTTGAGGTCCCTTCCAACCCCTAACATTCTGTGATTCTGTAAACTACCTGAAAGGAGGTTGTAGTGAGGTGAGGGTTGGTCTCTTCTTCCATGTAACAAGTGACAGGACAAGAGGAAATGGCCCCAGGTTATGCCGGGGAGGTTTAGGTTGGATACTAGGAAAGATTTCTTCACTGAAAGGGTTATCAAGCATTGTGACAGGCTGTCCATGGAAGTGGTTGAGTCACCATCTCTGGAAGTATTTAAAAGTCTTGCAGACATGCTGCTTAGGGACACGATTTAGTCGTTTACCTGGTATCACTAGGTTATCAGTTGGACTCAATGATCTTAAAGGTCTTTTCCAACCAGAACAATTCTACGATTCTATGAATGACTTTCTAGGTAACTGCATTAGCAAAATTACATTATAAGCAAATCACACAAAATTACTTTCTCCATCATCTGAATCAAACCTATAGACCTTCTCATTGGCTTCTACTGCAAAGACATCAACCTCCTCCTTTCACCAAATCACTCTCTGATACAGTCCTGCTCTAAGGTCAGCTTCCTAGGCACCACAACAGACATGCAGAACACAACTATTTACTACCATAAGCAAAGAATCCATAGTCCAATACACTTGCCTACTTATCACTTCTGTGCGGAGTAGAGCCCTCATTACTCACTAACCAGCCTAAGTATAAGCTTTGCCCAACGATAATATTCCCAACAGGAAAAGATCTTGTTTTCAACACAGATATTGCCTAGTAACTTCCTGCAGTATAAGATTTCTGACTCATGTCCTCTCATCAATGCATTTCTGCCTGGAAAATTTCCCCATACTAGAAAACAAAAGAGGGTGCAAAAAGCATCAGAGAACAACCAATACATACTTGGAAAAGGGTGTACAATGGAAGGTATGTTTTCCAAACCCCACTCTTCAGCCTTAGCTAACTTGTTATTGGTAGCAAATTTCTAGTGGTTTCTGGAATTGAATGAGATCTTGACCGTCCTTGTCACTGTCTCCACAACAAACACTATAAACGACCAATGCAGATTCATAGTCCGCATTTCCTTCAGGAGTACATATCAGATGCAAAAAATTATTTTAAAACCACTACCTAATGCATAGCAGAACAAACTCACACAAATGAAAATAAAGCCAATTGTCAGCAGACCATTTTCCAAAATAAAAAAAAAATCAGATCAGAACCCAGTCTCTGACTTTTCATTCTTGACTTACAAAATATTTCCAGCAAATGAGTTTGCAAACTAAAATCTATTATTTTACTATACACTAAATAGAACAATGTTGATATCAACACCAGGCTTATGACTCTTACAGTCCTCCACACACCTACAGTTGTGTTAATCACAGGTGTTACTCTCTGCTTGCTTCTCTGCACAAATAACACTCTCCTTGCCAACACGTCCCCCTGCTCTGCAGGTACCAATCACCCTTTTACCTTAATTTGTCTGACATTTTAACATTACTTTCAGAGCACCTGCTTTTCAGTCATCCTTCATTTTCACCAGATCTGAGAAAGGCCTTGTGTGATCAAGATGTCACATGAAAATGTGGATAAAGCACAGCTATACCATCAACTAATGCCCCTCTAAGTACCTACTATCATAGCCAAAATGATATTTAGGAAGAAATACAGTAAAATCCTCTCATCTTTCTGTACTTGTCAACAGAAAAACTGATTGTCAATTGTGCTAATCATGTAAGACAAAAACATCACTGTAACGAAGAATCTGTATATGCTTGGCACAGCATACGCTCTTCTGCTCATGAGAAGAAAGTAGTCTTAAAGACAATTAAATTAATCTACAATCAGGATGAAGAAGCAACAAATGAGGCTTCCAGAAAGTTTTATTTTGGTGTAGGAGGCCTAGCATACGACTTTTGCCTTAGGAACAAGGAGAATCAACAACCTAATGGAGTTAATCACAGGTCTTTAACTCGAAGGACTAAATGAAAGAGTAGGTACCAAACACAGCTAACAACAGAACAAAGGATTTTTAAGTATAGTATTTAAGAGCTGGTGTCTGTCTTCTCATTAGATTTGAACATTTATATTCTCTTATGCAAGGATCTGATCATAGCCTGAAATTGTCTTTTGTCTAAAACAGTGTAGTAACACATGAAAAATACAGGTTTGTAGTGTGATGCTTTAATAAAAAGCATTAAGCTTCCAAAACTACAAACAGAATGTAATTATCACAACAAAGTATTCTTGAAGGAGAAATGTGGGGTTTCATAGCCTGGTTACTATTTGGAGATATAAAACATATCCCAAGAGGCAAAGATACAAAACCAACTAAAAGGTATTCTTAATTATACCTTAATGTGAAGTGGCCTTTGGTCCTAAACACCATTTTTACCACAATTAATTTTGTACCAATGATGTATTAACATTTTTGACCAAGCAGGATAGGTGGACAAGGTACAAAGCAATAAAAAGCTACATAAACAATCGCTGTTCTGTAAGCAAAGGTGAAGTTGGGGAGCTTGGAAAAGTTGAGGAGTTCGCGATGCCTTGCTGCATCCCATCTGCAGTATCAGCTGTCGTCAGTGAGCAAGCTACTGCCTGCAGCCTGCTCAGTGAGGTCTGTCTGGTCTAAACCAGGTGGACACTATCAAATTACCACTCTTTTTTAGTGAAATACTTGAGCCACTCTTTGTTTACTGCGCCTTCAAATGTGTTATACTGGTGATGCATAAATTACCTTTCTGCCACTAACCTTGACTAATACAGTCCACAGCTCAGTCCCAATCTCTGACAGCCACTCTTGGATGCCTCCTTATCTTCTTGCAGGTGGAAGGACTCAGACCCAGTTCCTTCTTTTTTTGTATGAATTCTATGCCCTGCTTCATTCTTTTCACTGTTATCAATCTCGTTGTTCAAATTCTCAAACAAGGAGCCATCCTCTAGATCCATCTTTCATGTAATGTAACTACCTTTGCTTCTTCTTTTATTCCTTCTACATAGATTCACTTTAGAGAGGACTTTATTCCTTAACACTCAGAAAGGCCCAACTTCCTTCCAAGAAAACCACAACTAAGATCACAAACTGTGCTAAATGTTTTGTTCAGTGTCCTCTTCTCCTTAATTCAGCATGGCTTTGTTTGGTTTTGTTTTTTGAAATCCCACCATAATTAATTCAAGCTTTGCATTTAGTCTCTAGTATCTGCATTTCTAGTATCACATTTATACTCATCGCATTTTGTACTGTAACTGCTTTGCATCCTTCCAGTGGCACTATTTTCAAAGAGTCCACTTCATTGAACACTAAAGCCACAAAACCACAGACACAAACTGCCCTAACTGTAAGTACTAGTTCAGCCATAACTTAGCTTGCTTTCTCACATACATAACGTTGTGACATGACTCTAAAAGCTCTTTCAATTGTTTCAGCATTCTAAAATACACAAAACCCCCCAGGTACTGTCATCATACAGTACCATCTTTACCTTGTAACTACACTTCTCAATGTGCCTCCATCGTTTGAGCTGGGGGAGTAATTGGTAGCTTCAGCAAGATCTTACCTTGACTGACTGAGGGGAATAAGACCCCACACCTCGTGTTTTACACACAGCAAAGGAACATACCAAGACCAGACTTTCCAGAAGCCAGGCTTGGCAGACGGTCCTGCTGCAGTTACTGCCCCATTCCCACTGCCCAGCCCCTCAGCTCTTCATTTCTGTCTTTGCTAATCCCTTTACCACCCCCACAAGTACCACCTCAGCAGCCGGTTTTATCTTTCCACCTCCTGATGCCCTTCCCTGAAAGCACCTGTGCCTTCCATTTCATCCTCACTAAACAGTTTCAGAAAAATTCAGCCTAAGGCTGACTCCAGGCATAGAGAACTTCAGAGCGAGGAGTTATGTTTTGACACTTGCAAACAACTGGAAACGGCTTGTAAAGAAAAAGGTTGAGCAACCCCATCTATCAGCAAAGACACTGGAGCTACCTGGAAATCACGAGCATCTGCAACTTGAGAAGCCCATTAACTTTTATCTTGTCTCATACAAGTGTTGGATCTCAACTGCTGCCCAGCTACTAAAAGCACACATATATGTGTATGTATGTATCTGGGTGCACGTACATACCTACACGTCACAATTTATTGGTCCTCTGTCCAAGTTAATTATTTCTTAGCAAAAGAAGTCAAATACTTTACCATGTTGTATCAGAACACCAGGGTTTAACCATGGAAGGACCCATTTCCACTTCTATTGGGTGTGATATAAAGCAAAATCGTCAAATCACCAGTAAACAGTCAGCAGCTTTCACAAGCTAACTTGTTTCAGCAAAACACGGTTTTGTGGGGAGCTACAAACATTATGGTGAATATTTCAAGATGTAGTAAAAATTGTCCACACGGACTCATCCTCTAGTGCCTGCCAACACATGACATGACACGTTGTAACCATCTCTTTCACGAATCCCTGAAGAGCACTGTGAATATGAAGATTTAAAATTCATACACTGTCTGTCTTAGCTATCTTACCTGATTAGTTGATAATACAATAAGTATTGCTAACAGTTGCTTTACAAAATAATTTCAAGGGTTTATGAAACAAGGAGTGAAAGTCCAGTGAAGACTGTGCTTTTCAGAAGTATCTGCTTGCCCTCACTGTTTCCTGGACTGCCACTGTACTGTTCCAACATCAGTGATAAAGAGGTAGTTTCAAAATAAGACAGGCAAAACACAATCTGTTTGCTTGGACCAGCAAACAAGTTTGTTTGTAAAATGCATGATGCTGAAAATAAGTGTGACTTCTACTCTTGCCTCTAAGGGGAGTGTTTTGGGAGACCAGAAGCAATCTGTAGTCACTTCAGTTTCGAAAAGTGAAGGCTCAATCCTAAAAGGGTGTCCAAAATACATCTCTTGCAGCACTATATAACATGCAGTGGCTCACCACTGCCACTGGGTGTCACAACTTTAATGATGTTTCACAGAATTCAAAATGTTGCAAGTGAAGATGACAGAGAGAGTCCAATTACAGCCTAACACAGGCTATTACCTCAGTTAACTCATCAACAGCAGCTGTGAAATTTGTTATAAATTTTAATGATCAACAGCAGCTACAAGCAAGACTGGGAGACAGTCGAAGTACCACATTTCACAGTATGTATCCACTTGAATCAGTTACTTCTACCAAAATATTCTAAATGTTTTGTTCCTAACTGAATTTCACTCCTATTGAGTCTGGAAAATGCTACTATTAAAAATAAAAAGAGATACTTTTTCAGAAAAATCACAATTTCTTACTTCCAAAGGTGAAAAGTAAACAAATTTAAAAATTATTAATGCTTTTGACAGTTTTGTTACTTTGTGCAAAGTAATCACCATTGGTTTCCATACCTGTCCTTGGACTAGATATATTTCATTTGGTGACAGTAATGCATGCAAACACTTGGGAGTGGCAAGGGAAAGGAGGACTCAGAAGGGTGAATTTTAATTATCAGAAGAGAAAACCCACATATCCAGCTCAGAATTTTATATATATTGTGTGTATACACACACACACAGAGCCCCCACTGCATGCGTGTTGCCTTTTCCCTATATATATATACACACACATACAGATAAAGAGAGGGGGGGAACATTCAATATAAGGTATCATTTTATCAGTTTACTATTTGAAGGAGTAGTATGAGTTACTCTACTTTCAAATTATTATAGTTTTTGAAGTTTCTTGCGAATGTGCTCCCAACTTCTCTTCAACCCTTCACCTCATTTCTTGAAGCAATTCAGGACTATTTGCTTACGTCAAGCTTCATCAGCTCTAATGCTTGTGTGCCATCACTGCTCCCTAAATTTTCTTTTGGAGAAGGACTTGGATGTCAAAGAGGCTGCAAATGGATATTAAATTCTTCTATTTTTCACTCAATAACTTATTTTATACTTAGCTCTGTAAATACTGATGTTTGATGACGATAATTTAGTTGAGAAGTGTTGAAGGCAGAAGTTCATCGGAATGCCACACACCTCGCCAAGTTTCCATTTCTGCTTTTTAATACTACAAAGGCAGCCTACTGCTACAGATTGTGAAGAGAATGTAAGGCATTAAAGTCAAACAACTTTGACCCTACATCTCTAACACAGTCAACCATGTTTTGGTTAGATACAGGAATATAGGAAAGAATATGTAGTAGATCACTGC
The DNA here is from genome assembly GCF_000703405.1 of Apaloderma vittatum. Taxonomy (NCBI): domain Eukaryota; kingdom Metazoa; phylum Chordata; class Aves; order Trogoniformes; family Trogonidae; genus Apaloderma; species Apaloderma vittatum. The sequence goes on along the minus strand of NW_009735681.1, from coordinate 45,973 downwards.
AGATCAGAACATCTGAAGACATACAAAACATCCTTAAGTCTTGTTCCATTTGACAAAACACTTAAATCTGTGCTCAGTTTTATGGGCATATTTATGCTCAGTTAGCTTGATGAGAACTTAAGCGAATGTGCAACAAGCATAATTTGAAGATCTCTTTTTTCAAATCTCTTTTTCGAAAAAGTCTTGTAGCCTGCTTTCTTAGCTGTTTTTTTTTTACCACAGTTCAAAATTAAGTACAAAAACAATACTTTGTGCATGCACACAGACTGGTGTCTCGAAATGACATAGCCCAGAGAAATTCCTAGGCCATTTTTCCCATATTCTGCATTCCAAGGCCAGGTCAGGGAGCATTATTTCCTGACTCAACTTTCTGCTTTATTGTATTTGATCTTCAAAGTGACTATAGTACATTTTCATTTTATCTCATCTGCTTTCTCCCACTTCTTGCTCTCTAGCCTCTGCTCAATATTTCTCTTTAGTGAACCAAGTGAATTCAGTACATCTGAAAACTCAGACGAAGTCAGTGGATTCATCCTGATTACAGATGAGAGAATCTATTTAACTGTTATTAATCTATAAAAAAATTACAAGCCTGACTGATTCTGAAGTAGTACTCTGAGACTACCCAGCACCAGACTTAGCTACAACATACACACCTGGAGAAGCAGTGATGCTTTCATTTTAGTATACACACACACTCAGATACACACTATTAAGGAAAGAAAGAAAAATAAACAATATTCTTAAAAAAATGAACATACGGAAAATTAATTGTGGATTTTTAAATAACATTTTAAGCCACTGTTTGAACTAAGGGTGGGGGGTTTTTTTGCTTATATATTCAATGATTAAACTATTCAATGCCTTCGAAATTATAAACCTTAGTTAATGCAACAAATACGGAAATAAGAAATGCTAAGATTTTTGACAGCTGTCTGCCACAGGTTTTGTTGCTCTGTAAGAGCTTTGTGCTTACAAGGTGAGCTATTTCACTCTGTGGAGTTACAACTGCATTCTCCTCTCTTGGTGCAGTTTTGAGAACAAGGCAGTGATGTGATCAGACTTGTGTTGCTAAGCTTGTTTTATAGAACATGAGAGGGTTTTTTTGTTTGTTTGTTTGGGTTTTTTGGGGGGGTCTGTTTAGAACAGATTTAGGACGAATATTTCACGTTCATGGAGCAAGAAAAACACTTTTTACCACACAGCAGAAAACTCTTGTAACCTTCACCATTAGGACTAAGAAAAGTAACACAATGAAAAGCTCCCTGAAAGCTAAGAATATGTTCCACAGCTATGTGAAACCAACAAAACCTCATGTCTATAATGTCAGAGACACTAAATCTCTATCTTTTTTTGCTTTAGTTCTCCAGAGGGGGTTGGAAAATCATGACAGGACAAAACCTCTTTGAAGCATGGTCAGAAGAGAATAGATTATCTCTTCCCTAACAATAAATCCTCTCTTCCCCCAAATCATAACCCTAATCAAAATATTGGACTGACAGTTTTCACAAAGAAGGAAGAACAGATGCACAATAATGAATTTCTAATCTCCTAGGAAGTACAACATAACTGAAGAAAGCCAAAAATAGAAAGTCAGGCCATCAAGGTATCACAAGAGATGGTTATTTTTCATGTTTGCAGCAATCTTTCCCCAGATTCTGCAAAGAACTGAAGTTAATGGAACACAAGCGATGGCCTATTAAATTAAAAATAACTGAGGAAGGGATTAGTGACCTGCATGGCCAAGTATAATCTGGAGAAACTTATTTTTCTTCCTTCAAATTGAGGCTTCCTAAAAAGAGTTTATTTTCGATAATGTTTCTAAATTTGTCTCAGCTTTGAGGCTGTAATTTTTCACGCCTATCGAAAAACTTCTGGAACATGAACATCTCCAGGCAGATATAAGTATGTATATATTGGCCTTTTATTCTTCCCTTCTCTGAGAACTGCCACTATTCCATGAAGATGAGAATGCAATTATAGTATTGTCATCTTCTAATTAACATTACGGCATGTAAAGCTTTTAATAATCAGGCCGATTCAGGAATGCTCAGAGAAAGGAAATAATTGCAACCTCTACAGCACATGGTAAACAGTAATATGATCACAAGTTCTTACTCCAAATGAGCAGAAAAGTTCTGGCATTTACTTAAAAAGAAAGTATAATAAATTGAAAAGCCTTCTCACTCCATTACTTCATCTAAACAAATATGTTAAATTAAGATTGTGTATTAACTGTTCTTCTGAATTTAACATTTATTTCAAACTGGAACAACATCCGTGAACCAGTGCAAATAATGTAATAACTGTTTACATGATATTTTAACAGAGAAAGCCAAGGTATTAACAGTCTTTTTTAACAGTAAGGATTTAATGCAGTTCCTTCTAAGAACTATTTTTTCAATTAAAATAAAAGCGTAAATAAGAAATCCCTCACAAATAAGCCACTGTAGAGATTTCAGCTCTCTGCCCTAAAGCATTCTTGATCTCGCATCAGACAGCATTTTACAGGGAAGATACAGAGCTTCCCTTTGAGTAAAAAGGAAAGAATGCCAATAATTAGCCACCCAGGAGGCATTTGTTTCACAATATTTTTGTTACTCCATGGCTTCCATTGTGATAGGATTTGTGAAGACTTACAAGCAGGCTTGGAATATAGCTTCTAATTCAACAATGCTGGCTTGCCGTAAGTAAGCCTCATTTGTTTTGTCAGAAATCATCAAGGTCGTTATGTTTTCCTCGACAATTTCAATGGCCACAGAAAAGTTAGCATTTTATTTGTATTGCACTCCAGAAATTTGAGCTAAAAACAACAGCAATTATATAATGCTATTCTCGCTTCCATTTAAAGGGACAAAATTTGTTATTGTTTCAAAAAGCAGAATAGACTACTTACAGTACAAATAACACTGGCAGATGCAAGCAACTCAGTAAAATGTTAATTCTGAGAGCTGATTTTAAAAATATCATAAACCTCAGATGCAAAATCTCATTAGAACTCACCAGGATTCTATCCCAAAGACATGGGAAATGATAAATTACACAACTACAAGAATAAGTGAAATGACAGAGATGAATAGAGGTGCTCTCTTTCTGGAACCCTGAAAATTTTTTTCTCATAACTAAAACAAACAAAAGGTTCTCTGAAATGACTATTATCGGTACGTTTTTACAGAATACAGGGTCAGAGCGTGGAGACAGAAAACACTGACATCAAAGCATGAGAACCCCAGGTTACAGCTTACTGAAAAAAAACATGATAAAATTATGATACAAAAGTTTATTTATATAAAACAGGACAGGATTTTTATTTTTTAAAAAAAAGAAAACAAAACATAGCCCTTTGGTTAACATTCTCAGCAGTTTTTTTTCAGAGCAGGTAAGACAGCCACACCGATCCATCCTCAGTTAGGTAAGAAGCTCCATGGCAGACACGCTACTGGCACAGTGTGAAACTGCCATGGGAAGTTTCTTGTCTTTTTCTCAGTAGGCTTCTACGTGAAAGCAGACAAATAAATGCACATACATGTGCGCATATAAACACTTAATATACATATTTATTGATGTTGCTGAATTGACTATACAGTACTCAAACGCTTTAATAAATTAATGCCCTGAAATAAATCACATTTTGGCTTTGCACAATTTAATTTCCAACCTCAAATTTTATGAAAACAATAAAACAACCTGCAACATCTTTTGGAAGAATCCTTCACGCAACCCAAAATTCTCAATTGTTTTTGCTGGATAGTTTAAAAGATGCTTATCTGCCCCAGAACAAGCATTTTGATTCTTTTGAAATCGGTATGCTTACAAAAAACTGTATCTCAACTATAAAACTCCATACCTAGAACTTTAGGAGGCTCAAATGCATCCTTACTCGAATAAACTTGTACTGCACTTTCTCCACTACTAAATCTGTACTGCAGATGCACACCTAGCATTATAGAAAAGATAAAGTAAAGAGAAAAAAAAACCACATTAAATTGTCCTAACAAAAATTCAAAGTTAATCAGTAGACATTCGGTTTTACTCATCAAATCGACGGCTACCCGAAGTGTTAACAACAAGTTACTACTTATTAAGTCATCCACACTTGGGCAACTCCTGCAAGCCTCCTCAAGTATATGTGTTTCGTTCATGGGTCTAAATCGATTAAGGCTTCCCTGACAAAGAATTACTGAATTGCTTACACTGGGCTGGGAACTGCAATCCCTGTCTATTTGATGTGATGATCTAGGCAGGCCTGATTTACAGCAATCATCATCTTTTGGGGGGGAACTCATTTGCTATGATGACTGCAGTCACCAACCGAAGAGCACTCTGAAAATACCATTTAGAACAGTCATTATCGTTTGCAACAGAAATGCTTTGAAGAACACAAAATAATTTCATAACTTCCAGATGATAACATCCCCATACGTTCTTCAATAAAGTTGTTATTACATGTTAAACAAAGGTAAGGCTTTGACATCCACCCACTTAATGACTCCAAAAAACAGACCACCAAAAAGCAACAAAATTCCAGAACTGATATAGATTCCCAAGGGACAACAATGAGAAATATTCTCCTATCTATAAATCTAAGCTACTTATGGTTAAATATTTGGAAAACGGTAATTTATCCATCAGTCTAGTTTTAATCTACATACAGTTCTTCCAGTCATCATCAAAAAAATCTTTGTAACCACACACCTAGACTACTATTACAATTTAAAAAAAAACAACCCAAAACATGTAAGTCTCTAAGAAAAGCTACAATTCTGCACAGAGGTAGTCCAATTCTCCCTTCACCTTAAGGCATCTTCCTAGTTCTCAACAAGTAGCAGCACCTCAGCAGAATAAGAGGGTAATAGAAAGAATCAGTTTTAATAGCATACTGTGTATATACCAATTTTGGGGGAAAAAATATCACATGAAATTTTCACATTTGTCAAATACCAATACTTCTAATGTATATACTAGCCTTTTTTCTAAACAGCAGTAGTCACATTAAAGTATGCTTCTAAATTCCCACTTCACAGTATCACTTTTGAAAGCAAACAACTCTTCATTCAAATTGATAAGCTATAATTTGAAATGGGTGCACTCAAAAACAAGCAAAAAAGTTCTGGTTTATGTATTACAGTCAGAGAGAAATCTCACAGACTCATCCACCTCAAAGAGACAGAAAATTTTAAAACAAAAGAATTTTCAGTTTTTTTTCCACAACCTAACAAATTTGAGCAATTGACAGGCAAATCAAATTCTCTATAGCAAGACTACCTGGACGTCCCAAATTAATTATTAGCCGTTCCTCCACAGTCATACAGACTTGCTGGGTTTGACCTGAGGTGCTGCAGGGCAATGGCATCTGGCTAGAAAGCCACACTCCGTGCTCCTCTGTACAGACCGTGTTGACACAAGGGTGGCATCTGGCACCACTGGAGGGGTCCCGGGATTGCCCAGCTTCAGAGGAGATCCACGTACTGACTCACGGCTCCAGCCCTGTTGGCTGGTGTGGGCAGTGGTTCAGGTGAAAACTGAACCTGAGAGAGCAAGAACCTCCACTCTGACAGATCTGGAAAGGCGAAAGTAATGAAAGTAGTCTGTGATTAACTGGGGGGAAAGGGGGAGAAAGAGAAAAGCAAATAATGATCAGAAACTGTAAGCTAGGGTACATTCTTATGACTATATTCTGTGATCTTAAGAAAACGTAGAATTTATTTTGTTAACTAAACGCAAGCTGTCATCTGGTTAGGAGTGAACAGGGCCAGCAGTTCCAAAACAGTGATAATGTTCAGCAAGCACTGGCTCTTCAAGAATAGCAGAAACAGTGAGTAGATATTTGGACCCAAGAAACAGATTGAAACAAGTCTGTCTGGGAAAGCTTAACTCACCATGTAAGCAGGAGAAAAGACAATGAGCTGAGCCATTTGGAGTACAGCTCTTGACTTACGCGAGAAGTACAGGTCTCATCTTTTCATGCCACTACAGTTAGAAAATGCAGCTTAAGAGCTACAGATAAAATTTAACATTGGATCTCAGGGGGAAGGAAAAGAGGAAAATAAAAAGCCTTTAAGTATCTGATCAGTACGAACCATACTTACAGAACTCTTCTGGAATATTTGCTAACTTCCGAGATTATAAAAAATGTATCAATCCATATGTCACTAACAATATCACATTTATCAGAACATGTAAACCCAGTAACGATTAGAACACATTTTAAAGAGTGGTTTTACGCCTCAGCTAGAAAAACATGTATCTTTGGCACTTGTTGAACATACATAGCATACAGTTTTCTAATTTTTTCTTAAAAGTTTTAAGGGTGCAGAAATCCCACGGGTAATGCAGAAAACTAGTTCAAAACCTGTCTATAGGCACCAACTTCTATAACTACTAAATCGCTGGACTGTTACTGAATTTCGAATGAAAGTTCTGCCCTCGTCACATCCCACAGGGGATTAGAATTCTACTGAATCCCACCCTATCTCAACAGAAGAGCTAAAGTTACTTCAGTAGCATCCTATTCATATACTATGACTTTTCACTTAAATCTTCCGAAGGTATTTTAAAGTACTGACAGCAAGAGCTGAAGTTGAAATAATACTGTTTGAGGATTTGCTTTTTAAATTTATTTATTTAAATAATATCCCACATAGGCTTCCAGAAATTTTAGCCAACCTTTTTAGCTTACCAAACTGTGACCTTTGAAAAGAAATAGTTACATAACTGGTTTTCTAACAAGATTATTCCTTTAACAGCAGAAGGAGATACAGACTTGCCAAATCTTTTTCCCCTATATAGCCACAGCAGTTCTGCAGCAGGGTATGACCTGAGGAGGAAGAGGCATCTAACAGTGTAGGGAGCAACACTGGGGTGGGAGGAAGGAATCCCTCACCCTTGAATGAGCACAGACCTCCAGAAGGAAAACTGTAGCCCCCCCAGTCCAAACAGAAAGGAGGTATCTGAATCACCAGAGTGCCCTGTTCCTCACCAGGGACTTTATCCTTCAAGGCAGGATTCATGAAAAAGACTTCATGAACTGGAAAGAAAGGGGCAGATTTATGCCCTGGAAACACCCTGCCCCCTCCTTTCAAGGACGTACCAGGAGGATGCCCACCGGAGGGGGAAGACCACCCCATGCCCCCAGCGGACACTGACCTGCAACCACGCTGCGGCATTCATGGAAATCATTTGAGAGCTTCTGAACATGTCAGACTCTAATTTCAAATTAAAAAAGGAGCCACTGAACACGAAGCAAAAATATATTTAGGTCAAGATAAAAAGGAGTGCCACTCATTTTTTCATTTTGTTTCAGGTATTTTCACATATAAGAGAAATCTGAGCTTCAGCAAGCGGCTGAAGTGGAGTGGTCAATCCCTGCCTTGCATGTGTCATGGATTTGCACCTTTAAACACGTAGGGCAGCTAACCAAAAGGTGCTCTGCAAAGGTATTTCACACCCTACCATATGAGAGTTACGAACTTCACAGCAGAGACTAAAACCACTGCCATGGACTGATCCAGACTGCACTGGAGAAAGGCGGATGTGTGGTACATCAGTAAAAAAAAACTTGCACGAATTTCATAAAGACACAGAGAATTTAGCATGTCTAAAAAGACAGTAATTTTTCCTAAATAGGAAAGATTAAAAATTGATACCTATACAGATATATAGCCATTAGTAAAATCTGCAGTTTTCCTTGAATCAATAGACTTTTCCAGTTTCTTTGTAACATGGGACAGTAGAAGAACGGGTATCTTTTAAATTTTCAGGGTGCCTGGCAGAAAGAGATGGTTGTAAAATAGGTTCCAGCACCAAAAATTTGATGTCTCATGCAGAGATAGCATAAAACAAAGACAGGAATCAATTAAATTAAATTATTTAATTAATAGCAATTTGTTCTACAACAGTTTTAAATATGGACGAGACGGCCAATTATGCAGCTGCCAAACAGAACAACTCATTAAATAATTTAATTGGATTATTAATTTTCTAGTTTTGATGTAATTTACTTATATGACATGTCTGTGATTTATACTCAAGGTAGAAACTAATTTTGTGATTTGGTTGCAGTTTTCGAAGATTACTTTGTTTCTAGCTCAAAGTGCTTTATAAACACTAAGCTTATGATTATTTTCAAGTACTATGAAGGGCACATCGACTGCAGTATTCACATAAGAGGGGATATCAATATGCATCTGGCTTTCAAATGCTTCTTGGAAAAAAAAAACAAAAGACCAAACCAAAAAAACCTAAGGAGGTTTTAAGTGGGATGTGCCTGTACTGCAATTCTATTATACAGGGGCAAGAAAACATAAGACAACCTCTCATTCATGCTGGACAAATAGCTGTGCCAAAAGCACAAATTACACCTAATTACAGGGTATAACTCTGTCATCTTTCTTTTTATAACCTAGCCGTTTACACACTTTGATTTTTGACTTCCATTTGGGTTTATTAACATCAAAGCTTTGTCATCACTTATCTGTTTCTACAGACTTTTTTACCTGAGGCAATAAGTAAAATCTTCTTTGCATTTCAGCTTTTCGGATGCAAGGAAGGTTTAGTTTACATTGTTCTTACGATGTTTCATGCTTATTAAACTTCCGTATGTTGCTGTAAAGTTTATTGCCCTTGGCATATCAATCTTAAATGTACTATAATTAAACCTACTCTCATTGCATATAAATGCATTAGCACTATCCTATGATCAATTTTATTCTTACTGTTGAGGCTATTTTTACTGTAATTACACTGTCTTGCATAAAAGTGTAATGGACAATTTAGTCTAATGCACTGTTTAGCTTTTTGTCAAACATAAAACAGCAATGAATTTTTAATTAAGCTATAGAGGGCTGCTTCTGTATACACAGATTACAGCAAAAAACCCCACCACATACATGACCATCCTTGAAGAAATGGAGAAAGTTAGCAGTAGAAGGCTAAAATCATCTTGACGGTCACATTGAAGATCCCTCTGAAACTCAAATCAGAGAAAGGTGAGGGACAAACTTCTGGTCGAAAACTGTTATTATCCAAACACAAATAAATTGTCTAAACTAATCTGAAGATATCAACCACAAGAATTCAAATTCCTACTAGAGCATTAAAAGGATTTTTCGAAATAGATTTATTTGCTGATGTTATCTTGCCTCAGCTTGAACACTTTGGTTCTAGGTAGTCATTCAGTCAGAAACTTTCAGAAAAAACACAGGCTAAGGACATATTTTTTATAAAACAGCATTTCCACCTTAGTCTCAAGACCAAGGACAACTACAGCTACACGTTTTTAACCAGTTCTTCAGAGCGTAGCAATGATAAAATTCAAAGCCTTCTCATGCAATCTGCTTTATTATTTTGTTAAACTGACATTTAGACAGGTTTCTCTAGTATCTCCTTTGAGTCCTTCTTGGTTGCGTTTGGACCCTTTTTCTTACCAGGGTCACCACTTAGACAGGAGATGATTCCTTTACTTCTTCTGCAACAGCCTTTTATATATTAGAAACCCACTTCTCTTCTGCAGGCTAAACAAGTAAAAATGGTTTACTCTTCCTCCAATGCTTCCTACACTTATGATCACCTGTGATGCCTTGAGGGGGCCAAAATCTTCCTTGAAAAGTGACTCCACAAGTGGAATGCAGTGATCCAGCAGAGACTCCAATAATGATGAATTAAGAACAACATTGACTTTGCCCATTTTACTGCTACACTTCTCATCTGTACCTCCCAGTGGAAGGGTTACCTTGTGATACAGTACAGTGCTATCCAATAAAAAACAAAAATCAATTCTTTGCTAAACAACTGCTATGATTTATTAATGAGTAAGTGTCACGTCTTCTCATTTCTGCTGAATTTGACCTGCTGGTTTGCAGATTATTTTTCCAATTTCACAAGATCATTCTGAAATGTGACCTTTTTCTCCAGCCCGGTCTGTCCTCAGCTCTGTGTCATCTGCAGAATGACTCCAGTTATTCTCTATTTTACCATTCAGTTCAGTAGTAGAAAAACAGAAAGAAGAACCAGACTCCAGGCAGGTCTCTAAAGTAACCCTGCTCAGTATACCTTTTCACTCTGAGTGCAATTCACTGACAACTAATCAATAGAAATGCTAATCCAAACAATTTTTCCACTTACTGCACACTACTTTCTCACAGATCACATTTCTCTGAATTACTTACAAAAATGTCACAAAAGATAGACTTATGAAAGCCTTTCAGTAAAGTCAGAATATATTACAGCCACTGCTTTGCTTGTATTCATAGGTGCAACTGTTTTGTCATAAAGAGAAATTAAACTAGTTTGACATTATTTATTCTTCATAAGCCCATGCTGGCAATTATTCATGCCTTCATTACCTCGTACATTAATAAAAAGTTTAATAATCTCTCTCTTTTTCTTTTTTTTTCGGACATCAATATTAAGCTGACTGCACCATCTCTGACTCCTCTCCCCACTTTGACAACTGGTACATTTATTCTTTCCAGTCCTCCAGTATTTAATCCATCCTGCACCATTTCTCAAAGATAAGGCCACTATTAGATGACTTAGGAGGTGATCTGGTTAACTCAAGTAGCGAATGCTGGCAGCACTGCCCCTAGATGAGTTAATACGGCTTTATCCTGCCTTCTCATATTTCCTACCTAGGCACCAACTGGAAAAAAAAAAAGTCTCAGGAAAGGGAATCTGGAAGCTAAAACTTTTCCAAGGAGCAGTCTATTTGCCTCCATACCCCCAATAAAACCACTGTAAAAATACTGCATTAGTCTCAAGTCATCTAAACGTGTTAAATTCCTTGAGTTTTGTCATGTGACTCAGCTGCATCTATGAGTTTTTTTTTTTATTCAGGTATCTTCAAAAAACCATAAACTGGTGGGGTAAATCCAACAAGATTTATAATCAGTCTATAATCACCTGCACCAATTTTTCCACTTAAGTTCCAATGTCAGGAGCATACAGTCACATAGCAGGGACATTCGGACACAGACAATTCTGGTAGAACACATCAAGATCTGCACTTTGCTTCCACTTTGGAAGTGCTAATACATATGGACACCTGCATTTTCTACCATGCAGGGGCTGGTTAGCTCAGTGGGTTGAGCAGGGTGCTGATAACACCAAGGTCATGGGTTTGATTCCTGTTCCGTCCCCATGTGTTGCCTGATCTAGTCGAGAGGTGGCGACCCTGCCCATGACAGGGAGGTTGGATTAAATGATCTCTAAGGTCCCTTCCAGCCTAGGCCATTCTATGATTCTATGTCTTACTGTATTTTTCTACTCTAAAAGTGAGACAAAAATTTTCATTTCAGTTTTAGCCAAGTGTTCCTTTCAAAATGATAAATACCTAACACCAGCCTTTTCACTATTTTCAGACAGGAGGATCTTTAAAGACTTTTCATAAAGCTTAATTTGCTAGACCTCTAGCACGTCTCACTATCCCCTCTGACCTTCTTTATTTAGTCGATCTTCTCCTCTAGTTTCCTGTTTTCTGAGCTGTTATATCTTCCCTCATATTTGGAGTCCTTCCCTGGAAGTTTCTTTCTTGATTCTTATTAAAATTTCATTCTCTTCCTGTGCTTCCTCCATAATCAAGCTCCCATGCTCTTAAATCACTGCTTTATTTCATTTCTCAAAGTTAGTTTTTGAATTTGAAACTAAATAAAACAAAAAACTTATGGATTTTTAAATTTTATTAATTTTTTCATTCAAACTTATTTCAAACTTACTTTTGCACCTCTGTTCTCAAGTCAAGCTTCTACAATGTCCTCACTGAACAAGATCCAGCCTATGATCAGCATATTCCTTTGTGGGCACACAGCTATACTGTGAAAAAATGTGGCAGCTGTTACACTCAGGAACACACAGGCTTTACCATTATTAGCAGTTGTTTGTCGGTATGTAACTGGGAAAAATCATTCTACTGTGGTTTCTGTTAGTATCTCTTTCTCAAAGGGATATTTCCATTCCAACCCAAATCAAATCAAATCCTGAAGGTCTAAACCACACTTTTGAATGTTGTAGGTGCTGAGCTGAGCTATTACTATGATGAGGAGAACAACGAGTGTATTAAGAGAGAAATATGTTCAAGAAGCTTGGCTTCCTCGGCCTAGCAAAATGAGATAAAATTATTTCATATAAAGATAGGATGGGAAAGGTATCAATTATTAAGAAGCGTTATAGTTTTAAAAATGTTAACGTGGGTGCAAGACACTGACCAGGAATAAAGGTACCTTAAAAAGAAGATAGTCCCAAACAACATGAAATTCTGGAACAGTCTTTTAATTAAAAGATTAGGAAAACAAAAGCTACAAGCCATAAGGAGTTAAAATGGAGGTTGAGTAATTTGTGACTTGAATTATGTATCATACGCTTACCTGCTACAGAAGGGGTTTAGATGAGGTCTCAAAGGACACTACTTGGCTTACAGGTTCCCTGAAGATCTACTGATCTTTCGAAATTGTTTTGCTTTCTGCCATTTATTCCCTTTCCCTCTAGTCAGCTTGTGCCTCATACACAAAAGATAAATTCACTGTGCACCATTATCATCTCTTACTTTACCTGATCCAATAGTTCCAGTTCTGTTTTCCTGACTCCGTGCTTTGGCCTATGGACATTGCAGGTCTTGCTTTTGAAACTGATACAGTGCCCTTTCATTAAGATCACAGACATCTGCCCTGCAAACAGATGTTTCAGCGAAAGGAGGCTATTTTCCTTCTCTCTTTTCCAACTGTTCATTACTGTTTTACCACTAGTGATATGTGCTCATGTAGTCAATCTAGCCTGAAGCAGGACAGGCAATGCTTGCGCACTTTGGCTGTGGGGAGTGCGACTGCAAGCTCATGAATGGTGAAAAAGTGATCAGAGGTGGTCGTATTTCCCACAAACTTAGTGCAAAAGAGGAAGCTCTGCCTATGAAGTAGATCTTACCTTACTTTCTGCTATTTGTGTCCTACTCTCATCTTTTCCTTTACAGCCATATTTGTTTTACTTATTCCTCCAGGGTATAAAGACCAGGCAAAGAAATTTCTATGTCATTCTCAAACTTTCAACTTCTTCATTGCTCTTAGTTTATATCAGACCTTTACTCCTGGAATCCAAAAGCGATTTGTCTCAAGCATTTAGTTGGGGCACACCCATCGAGAAGTCATCTTCCTTCAACTACTTTCCAATAACTTTTTTTCATCTTGTGTTCACATATGCTATTCTTATTCTGCAGAAACACTATATATCTTTCTGATTTTAAGTTTTAGATCCATTCACTTCTTCATATCTTACATCAAAAAGATTCCTGGTCAGGACCTGATATTTTGAATCAGGGCATATTACAGATTCTTTGCTGAACACTAAATTTAAGATTGCCTGTCAGTGAGAATTAAATCGGAAAAACTCTGACTAGGAAGAATATGGATATCATGTTGCCTTCACACATGAGCTCATGAAACCACAAACACTTGTGCTGAATTTTAAAACTCATTTAAAAAAAAAAAGCAGCAGATAAGGTTCAAAGATGAGCTACAAGGATGATTCTATTTTGTAAAACACAACTAGAGCTGAATCTACTCCTATCTAAAAAAAGATCAGAGAGCAATTTATTTTAGTGTTGTTCTTACCTAGAAAAATATTAAAGCTTCTCTGTTTTGACACGTATAATCTAGAGGTGTAACAAGACTAAACAACAAGAAGAGGCAGGTTTCAGATCAGGGAGGGAGCATAAACACCACCAGTAAACAGGTGAACTGATGGTATCTGTAAGAGCAGTGAAGATGGTTTTCTCAGGCTCTACAATAAGCAAGTAAAAAAAAAGGGTGTTTAAGATAGCAATATATACCTTGCACTGCTCTTTCATGCTTTGCAGAAATAATTTAATACAGTGACACTGGAGAAGACCATCACTGGAACCGGATAAAGTGCTAAAATTCCTATAAATCTAGACGAATAATGCGCATCAGCTGCCCAGGATCAGGAGTGTGAAACGTGAAGCTTCATGCAGAGGGATCGATCACCGTACATAACGCCCATGGTAGAGGCACCATGTCACAGGGAGCCGAAATGCTGAACACACACAGCTGGAACCACGCCAGGGAGCTGCCCTCAGCCATGAACTACCTCACCTGGGAGTACGCCTCTCTTCCTCTCACAAACAGCGCATGAGGGATTTTTTTTAATGATAAAAATCACTGTTATTTTTGAGGACTCAGATACAGCTAGACACTGTGTGTGTGTACAAACACAAACACAAGCACACTCACACAAAGAGCTGTGTATAAACAGCTGTACATAGCATCCTGGTAACTGGAAAAAATGGCACTGGTACAAACAAGCACTGATGAAGTATGTAGCATTCAGTATTTTTTTTGGTTTTTTCCTTCCCCCTCCACATCATGGAAAATGAAAAAAAAATATTTAAACTATCTACCTGCCTTCTAACTACCCCTTGAAACAGAGCAGTAACATTCTATTAGAAACAAAAATTGTAGGATAAAGTGCAGAGATATTATATAGATACTATTTCATTACAATTGACATTTGGCAAAACACCACTTGAAGACTCTATGCCCATTTATTACTTTGGCACACATAGATGTGCAGACTGAATATTTTTTTTCACCCTTTTGTTCAAGGGAACCAGCAATTTCTTACTCCCAGGACTTTGCGTTTGAGAATATTTCAGACTCAGAGCAGCAGCACACCTTCGAGCACCAGCAAACACACCACCTCACAGAAACCGCTAACCCAGAGACCTCCCTGTTCAGTTAATCTGTATTGTCTTCTCCACCTTCAACTGCTACAAAACTGCTACAACTTTACAACCCCAGCTATAGACTTACATATCATCTTCTCCAAAGATACATACACTAAAACCAGAAAATGTCGCAAGAAAATGTAGTTGAACCATTACTTTTACTGAGACATCTGTTGACAACAGATGAGGGTCATGAAAACAGTCACAGTAACAACGACAGACTAAACGTACCTAAGGACTGTAAAATATCAAATGAAGACACTAAGCTGTATTTCCCTTTTTTTAATAACAGTGGGACTGCATATATTAACATTATCCATTCTGATCTGATTAAACCATCGTCATTGTTGAGAGGGAACTGCTTGAGCACAAAATTAATCATGGCAATTACAATTCCAAAAGCAATAAAGGCAGTAAATCAGACCAAACAATACTAGAAAGACAAGACAAGTGGAAAAAAATAGAAGTCACTGAAGAACAAAATATGCCAAAATACAAGAACAGATTTTCAGAAATGTTAGGACAGTTCCCAAGAGAAACAGAAGGGGAAAATTAATTAATTAGACATCCAAAGGGATGTAACAGAAGTAAGTTAACAGTAAGATTCTATATAGGTACCTAGCAGAGAAGTACATGAATGCTGACATATTTTTGCATGAAAACTTTCAACATGTAAGTTTTAAATGACAAATCAAAACCACAACTGCAACAAAACACTGTATGGCACAGTAGGGATACTAGAAAAGGAGAATCTGTACGCAGTTAGTGGCATTCATGGTTAAAGAATGTGACTAGAGATGTAAATGTCCAAAATTTCACAGGTCATAACACCCTCACCAGCAATGTAGGTTGCCAGGTTTTTCAATGCAGATAACCTGGGGAAAAATCTGGAAAATCTCTAGTGGTCACCAGTAATACAAATTGCTGAACAACAGACCCAAGGGCTGATTTTAACTAAAAAAATTAATGCAAGTAGGAAATAGAATTCTTTTATTTACTCCTCTATTTGGACAGGATAGAGAAGCAACACATTATCAAAGTGGGATGCCACCAACTAACCAGAATCCACTGTTCTCAGACTGACCAGAACTACTACAGCAGAGCCGTGCAGACCTCAAAAGTTGATTCCTTCACAAGGAGCTGTGATTCCTTTCCCCACTTCTGACCAAAGGACACCCTCAGCTGAAACAAAACAATAATCTCAAATTACATCTGGTTTTGAAGAGCTTCAGGTTTTATTCACCAAGCCGAAGAGAGAAGAGAGGAGAAGAGAGAAGAAGAGAAAAAAGTAAAGAAAAATCCCAGCAAATTAAATGGAAGAAGAAGTTGTATAGACTCATACACAGTTCTACAGAGGTAAGCTTGAATGGATTTCCCTCCCTTCACAACTTATGCCTTGGAAAGTGACTGATAATCAGTAAATGCCAGAGCAAGGAGTGCCATTAGAAGGGAAACAAGAGAAATGCGAAAAGCACTCTTCAGGACACAGAAAACATGCTTTACAAAGTAAAAAAAAAAAAAAGAAAAAAAAGAGAATGCATGGGCTGCAGAAAAGAAAACAAAAACAGAAAAAAAGGAGAATCAATGCATACTACAAAAGTATTAAGATTGCTGGGTATTGAAGTAGTGGGAGGTGACTTTATAGATAGGTCTACAGACAATGGCAGATAAGCTCATTTAGGAGAAAAGCTGTTTAAAGGCAGGGAATTTTTTAATTAAAATAATCATGTTCTAGGGTACCAGTGACAAACTGTGGCAAAGAGGAAATTCAGCAACAGAATATCACTTTTAACATTAGAGCTCATTTATTTCTTAACAAAATGAGAAAATTGCCCAAAGAAATTTACAGATAAAATCAGTAATTCAACAACATGAAACAATTACTGACACTTACCAACCTAAGAACGTTATGCTCAACAGAGAAAGCTGAAATACTAAGACAGTTTGAAGAATATATTACTAATGCCCAATGCAGCTTAGCAGACTAAATCACTACATCCAAAGCAGCGTGCTCACTGCTCTTCCCTTTCCTAGGAACCCACTGCATGCAGCGAGGCAGTACATCATGGGCCACATCCATTTTCAAAATAGGGCTAGAATTGCTCATATATTCTTGTTCACCTCACAACACAGAAATGGTAATTTTTGCTTCTTCTAGAAATGCAGTGTATTAGCAAGGCTACAGCTTAGCTGAGAAAGCTTACTGTTTAGGTTGGGTTAACTTTAACAAAGGTGAACTGTGCTGTACTGCAGGTAACTGCCATTCTTTCTGGCTTTGAAATCTTTACCAAATTTCAGAATTATCTGAGCATTTCTGTTGAAATTACAATAGAAAGTAAGCACAGTACTTACACTCTTAGAAACTACCAGAATCCCGAAAATGTAGAGCCTAAATGAAATCTATTATCTGATTAAAAGCAGTGAACATGGTGGCTATTGCACTTTTGACATTCATGGCTGGAACCAAAATTGGCAACTGCTGCCTACAGCTTACAGATGGACAAAGAATCCTTTAATCCATAAAAAAAAGAGGGGAAAAAAAAAAAGGCGCTTTTCAACACAATGTACAGTACTCCCCTATTCCAACGCAGCTGTTTCCTCATTTGTTAAATGCAGTTAAAGACAACTGGGACTTCTCCCTAGTACATATTTTGCTGCAGGTTCTCAGCAGGACCAAACAGTCATGCTGTGGTGATAAACATACTACTCGTTCAGGGCCACAAGCGAGCCAGTTTAAACTTCATTTCTGCCTCTCTTGATTAGTCTGCAATTTTGGGATAATAACGTAGACCAGCCTCAAGCAATCCGTCATTTTCTCTACACCGTGTAAAGACCACAAGAAGTGACCTTGGCTTGCAATGGCAATCTGCGTTATTTCTTGCTCTAAGAGAACTGAAGATAGGATGGAATGACAAAGCACATCATTACGTTCAGCCAAACTGCGTGAAACAAGTACATTCATAAACAGAAAGGAATGCTGCATAAATATCTGCTGTTGCATATTTCTGCAATCAGTTGAGCTATATTTATGAGAGATTTATGTATTCATAATTCCACTGCTTACTGCAAAGAGGATTCATTATTAAAGATAACATTCCTGTTACAAAGAAGCTTTTAATTTAACTTTGTATTTGTTGATTATACACTTGAGATACTTTGCACTGTATTCAACTGCAAACACAGAATTTGGATAAAACATTAAAGCTGATTTCTAGCTTCTATTTTGACGGATTAAAAAAAGGTAACTGTCTTGGATATCAAACACCCAAAACCAACAGGAGGTGGTTCATGACATAACCACCTGTTAAATGTTGCCATGTTATGCTGCAGACACTAAAAGTTTTTGCATTCAAGTGAAATCTAGAGATGCTCATTGACAAGAAAAAAAAAAACACCAGCTGTAAGACAGTAAACCCTAAGCCAAAGATGGTTTCTCCTTAGGTCGCCAAACTTCAGGTGGCCAGCACACTGGAGAAAGTGCCATATACACTTGCCTAATTCCTCTGTTCTTCCTTGGCTGAACCTGTACGGCTGTTCTCATGTTTTTATGAGAAAAGGGTAACTTCTCAACTGTGAAATTAGAAATGTGAAGGAGTTCAGTAATCAGAACACAAATTAAAAAAAGCTTTGAGACACTGCAGCTATGTAAGTCATTTTCTTAAAATTATCAATAATCAATATATGCCTTTTGGAGGATTTCAGGTGATAAGACTTCCATCAGGGAAACCAAGAACAACAGTGAAACGTGTCTTATTTTTTTTATTTGAAGTTAAAGAAAAGTGGGATACAATCTGGTACAACTATAATCAGACCTGAAGAGAGATTCCTCAGGAGGTTCTATCATATAGTACCGATTTCCAGTTGAAAAATATGTTTGAAGGTATAATGGAGGATAGTTCAGACAACAGCCATATTTCACTAATAGTCTGGATAAAACTTCTATATCAAATGAAAGATTAAGAATTTGATTTTCCACAACAAATAAAGGTGGGGCTCCTGTGTATTTGATGTCTCTGAGTTACTTACTGAGATCTAATGATATTTTTCACCTCTCCACTTATGCTCACACTTTTGCAAGTCTGGAAGTGCCTGAAAGGAATTGTTTTTACCTATACATAAGCTCTGTTAAGATTTTGTTTTCACATCTGTATTCCTAATGATCTAAATTTGTTTTCTGGAGCAGCTGGAACATTAACAGTGAAATAATGACTACCTATGGATTCCATAATTGTAAATGTTATTACTCTGCATCAAGACAGATAAGTTGCAAAACCTAAACTCAAAGACCACAGGATAAGATACAGTACAACAACACTTTCAGACTGTACATCTTGAATTGCATTCTAACCCAAGTCCTGTGGAATGGAAACACCATTTAATTGCAACAGCTCAAAACACTCCTATCTTCATCCGGTATCTGTTCCTTTTACTTCAGGAAACACAATGTTAAAAGAATGTCAGAATTACCATGTCAACGTGACATATGAACCCCTTCAGCTCCTCTGGTTCATTGGTAAAGATATTAAACAGGACAGGTCTCAGGACAGACTTCTACAGTCCTCCTCTTTCACTGGCCTCCAGGTGAAGTACGACTCTTTAACCATCATGGTCTGAGACTGATCATTCAACCTTTTTTTTCCACTCATCTTGTCCACCCATCTAGAGCGCGCTATCTTAATTTGGAGGCAAGAATATTGTCAGAGACAGCGCTGAAGGCCACCTCAAAATTTCAAGCCAGTAGTTCCCACTGTCCTCCCCTTACCCACAAATCCAGAGGAAAGCCAACAGGTCTGTAAGGACATCGTCCTCCAAGCACAGAATTAAGAGTTGTACAACAAACCACGTGACGAAGAGATAAGGTAACATCACACACTAACGAAAACTGCAGAAGTTATGAAAGCAGAAAAGAAACTACTCAGTAGTTCAAATCTCTCGCTTAGATATGTAAATACAACACAACTGTGAAAATCGTAGTATTTTAGACACCATAAATTATTGTTTCTGCAAGCTGTCATAAGAAGTGGAAACAACTTCAGATGCTCGAGCAAACAGTTCGCAAAGCCAGTTACATCTTGAATCAAAGAGCCACTAATAGTTACTGTAATATAGTCATATTAAACCTCTTTGGAATAACAAAAAAAATTATCCATTCTTATAAAGCTGAATTTCACACAAGTAAGCTATAAGAAAATGAAAAGACTATATCAAAGGAGCCCTGGAAAAGCCAGTTTGATTAAAAACAACATTGGAGACCCATTAGCCTCATGTCAATCCCTGGGAAAATTATGGAGCAAATCCTCCTTGGGACTGCCACAAGTAAAATGAAAAACATGACTGGGAAAGGCCAAGGTGGATACAGCAGAGGCAGATCATGCCTGACAAATCTGATCACCTTCTACGACAAAGTAACCTGCTTGACTGATGCAGGGTGAGCGGTGGACATTGTATACCCGGACTTTTCCAAGGCTTTTGATACTGTCCCACACAGCCTCCTCCTTGAGAAACTGACCCATCACAACCTAGACAAGTGGTCTGTGGGGCGGGTGGGGAACTGGCTATCAGATCATACCCAGAGCGTGGTAGTAAATAGTTCCTTTTCAAACTGGCAACCAGTCACAAGATGGGTCCCCCAGGGATCAATATTGGGCTCAGTGTTGTTTCATATCTTCATAAACACTCTGGATGTTGGGATCAAGAGCACCATCATCAAGTTTGCGAATGATACCAAAATCTGTGGAGAAGCTGACACTCCAGAAGAGGAAGAGCCACCCTCCAAGAAGACCTGGACACGCTAGAGGAGTGGCCTAGCAGGAACCTTATGAAGTTCAATTGGGACAAGTGTAAGGTTTTCCACCTGGGAATACACAACCCATGAACGCAGCTCAGATTGGGATCCACTAGGCTGGAGAGCAGCCCTTTAGAGAGGGACCTGGGGGACTTGGTGGACATCAGGCTGAACAGTGTGCTGCAGTGGCAAAGACAGCCAAGAGGATCCTGGGCTGCATTAACAAGGGCATCACCAGCAGAGATAAAGAAGTCATCGTACACTCAGCGCTGATCAGACCAAACCCTGAGTACTGTGTTCGGTTTTGGTCCCTGCTATGCAAAAAAGATGTGAACAGACTGAAAAGGGTCTGACGAAAGATCATGAAGATAAGAGGACTAGAATATCTCTAATATGAAGAAGGGCTGAGAGAACAGGGTTTTTTCAGCCTTGAGAAGAGAAAGCTCAGGGGAGACTTTATTACCATGTACCAGTACAAAAAGGGTGGCTACCAAGAAGATGGAGACTCCCTTTTTACGAGGAGTCACACAGATAAGGCAAGGGGTAATGGGTACAAGCTGCACCTGGGGAGATTACGATTGGACATGAGAGCAATCAGACATTGGAATAGTCTTCAAAGAGAAGTGGTAGATTCCCCAACCTTAAACAATTTTAAAGCTCAGCTTGACAGGGTGCTGGGTCATCTCATTTAAACTGTATTTCTTTACCTTAAAGGGCTGGGGTAGATGATCCTTGAGGTCCCTTTCAACCCAGTAACCTATGATTCTATTTCAGGTAGAAAAGTATCTTCTTTAAAAGCGGATGTTGCTCCTAAACAGTAAAAATAGGGTGGGAGAGGACTCCACATGAACTTTGGCTAGTTAACCAGAAATTACAAAAAAAAGCAAAGCAAAAAAAGCTTTAAAATCAACTTTCTAATAACTCAATTTGCAATTAAAACTTGTTTGAAGAACAGGCACGACGATAAGAAAGAATCAGCAGGGTAAATATGTGACTGAGACATGAAGGAAGAGCTCAGACAAAAGTATCAGAAAAACTACAGAGGTTCCGTCCCTGCCCCTGCAATGCTGGGGAAGAACTGATGGAAGTTGCTGCAACAGTCTTTCTCCAGAGGGGTAGAACAGAGAAAGCATTCATAGCAATCATCAGCAAAAGATAATCTAGATAAAATCCTTAACAACATGTTGTCAGGATTGGACAGTATTTACCTGAAACTTTCAGATAAAGTACAATACGAAACTGATTATCTAACCACTGTTGTGTGACTTTTTTTCTGTATGGCAGCTATGACAAAGTCAAGTATTGCATCATTTAAACAAAAAATTAGCTTTCTGGGAGCAGTCAGGGAATTTTGGTACAGATAAGTCATGACTGCACCAAACTAAGCAGTTTAAGCTGTAACAAACCCAGCAAGACTAAGCATACAGATCAAAACATCGAAAGAGTCAGCAACTTTAGCAGAGGGAAGTCACTACTACTAGAAGTAGCAGCTGATAAGCAGCTGCGTTAAGTGTGATTTTTGTGACAGCACAGATTGGAGTTTTAAAGAAGTTTGGGCAAGTTAAGTAAGAAAGGTAAGAAATCCCTTAAACAAACTGTGCTAAGACAGGACAAAATGGAAGGTCCTCACAGAATTAAATAACTTTGCCAAAACAAAGCAAAGCAAGAGGGTATTGGGTTTTCATATGTCAGATTTTGCCAGCAGCATTGCTAAAGGATCAACATGGGTCAGCACATCTAAGATCTAGAAGGCTAGCTAGAAAAAAAAAAAAGAACAAAATATACACACAAAAGAAGAGAGAAAGGAAAAAGGGTTATTACAAATATCAGCAAATTATTTGGTGTAATCCATAATAAATCTGGTCAAAAGGTATAAATGATTGAACTATTAAATTCCATGGAATCATCACACATGTTTCAGCAAAAACCCCAATAGTGATTGAAAAGACAAACACAAGGCTAGGATCATCAGGAAATGATGGCGTCCCTGCCCAACAGGGAGGTTGGATTAGATGATCTCTAAGGTCCCTTCCAGCCTAGGCCATTCTATGATGAAAGAACAAATAAACAAAAAAAAACAAACAAAAAAAGAAAATCACTCTGTCACTAGTGCACCCACATTTTTGAATACTGTACACAATTCTCATCATTCTCCTCCCACATCTTAAAAATGTGAACGCAGGGCCAGAAAAAGTACAGAGAAGATGAAGACTCTTAGAAGTGAGAGTTAGCTTCCATATGTGGAACAATTAACAGAGCAACATGATAGAAACAGGTTAACCAGGTTTACTGCTCCTTCCTCTGAACCTATGGTCAAAAGAACAGGTAAAC
Source organism: Apaloderma vittatum (assembly GCF_000703405.1). Classification (NCBI taxonomy): domain Eukaryota; kingdom Metazoa; phylum Chordata; class Aves; order Trogoniformes; family Trogonidae; genus Apaloderma; species Apaloderma vittatum. The sequence continues at coordinate 23,129 of NW_009735681.1, read as the reverse complement.
TTTCAAAAGCTGCAGCCTCAGAACGAGAACACTGACTTCTACTAAATACCAAAACCAATTAAACGTGAAATACCGAAAAATCATTAGATTGGATATGTCTCCCAACAAAACAGAGAGAAAGCAGAGAAAGTGTCCCCCGTTACCAGCGCACCCTCAAAGCAGGTGTGTGGCAGGAGGTAAGAAAAGCCCAGCTTCCTCCTAATGGTGAAATATTTATAAACAAATACTTCCATTTCTTTATAAACAAATATTTTCACTTGTTTGATGCCAACTCACAGAGTTTTGCTAAAGTATTTTACAAAATGGCACTACCTGGTCTATATCATGAGTTTCACTGTGTCAAACACCCACTAACATCACCCTGGACAACTAAACCTGTAGTAACTAGAGAAGACACGCTCTGCCAACAGTTTAATACATGACAGGCTCTAAGCACAGCCTGGGACCTGTTAGGCAGGTCCTTTTCTTTTTTTTCCACAATATAGATAACTTTAAAAATTAATCTGAACACTGATATTTAATAAAGATATATAAGATAAAGCACAATTCCAATGAAAACAGCATAATCAGGCTGTTTATTTTGAGAAATTAAGTGTGTGCACACTTCTGCTCAAAGTGCAAGTTTGTCCATTTTCTAATGCCTACACATCAGTACAGCTGAAAAATACTTCTTGCAGCTGGTATGTCAATATCCTTATTTCTACCCAGCAGGGTACTAGTCTCTTGCAAAGGTAGACTTCTAGTAAATAGCTTTCAACAAGTCTATGCATGACTGAAGCCAAATTACAAACAGGAAAGGAACAGGTTTTTGAACTTAATGCCAGCAAAATATCATGTATCTAATCCATGAAAGAATTACAGACCTCAAGACTGCTATTATTTTATTATCCATGCCACTTACTTTTTGGTCTGCTCCACAGCTTTGTTTGAACTTACTAATCAATGGTACTTGCCCTTAGATTCTATGTATAGATAATAGGAAATATTTTTATGTTTAAGTTATCTGTGTACTTTATTACATGCACAAAAAATTATAAAACCCCAGAAAAGTTACTAGGAAAATTAAATACACCTTTAGTAACAATCAACTTGGTTCTCTGAAATCTCTGCATCTAATTTTTACAGCTGCTCACAAAGTACAGGGATTTTCCGACAACAAGAAAAGATACAAATGACAGGAATTGCTTCCTAAGAATAAAACTAGGAGTAAAAGCCCCTCCATTAAAAACAAACCAAACCAGTAAACAAACCCACGCACCACAAAACCACTCATCCTTCTGCCCCAGTTCCACAACACAAGCACAAGCCCTGTTTCATATTCTTTGCTCTGCTTAAGGCAAGCCGTGCTCACCCCCAAGCACAGACAACATGACATGACAGCAGCAATGCTCCTCCTTGTCCTTGGGAGCAACATGCAGCACCAAATTCTGCCATCTTTTCTGCCATGCTAGTTTAAAGCACTGTAATTTTACTCATTATTAAAATGAAACCACCTATATAGTAATCTTTATTTAAATAAGCTACTAAGAGCTTAAGAAAACGACCCTACACAGTCATTTATAGGTACAGGAAAAGGCATGTGCCACAATGAAAGTTAATCTTTTCATAAAAGCACTATTACACAGAAAACAATTTCTTGTCTTTTAACACAGTAAGAGGTATTTGATCAAGGAACACCAGAGAATCATAGTATTAATGATACAATACAGATATTGATATAGTTTATATTAATTCTTCCATATTTAACTGTAAGCATAAATAATTTCTTGTTCAGCTTCTAGTGGTTTTGTGTGGATTATGAAAAGCCTTAGAACAATTACAAATCACTTCACAGGTCTCAATTAAATCATAGAATCATAGGCTGGAAGGGATCTTAGAGATCATTTAATCCAACCTCCCTGTCATGGACAGGGATGCCTCTTAACTAGATCAGGCAACACACGGGGACATCATTGATTGTTGCTAGGAGAGCGAAGTAGAATAAGTGATCATTTAAAACAATGTAGGTTTGTTTAGTTTGGTTTTTGGGGTGTTTTTTTTAAATACACACAAGCCTGATAAGAATCACTGTTCTTTCATGAATAATTTTATAGGTGATGTCTGGAAAGCCTTCAATTATTTGTGACTTTATGTGAAAAACTAGGAAATAGAGTTTGACTGTCTCTGAAAGAAACAATCAAATTATTAAGATGAAAGCCTAGATCAAGAGGATCCAAGAGTGCTGCACTAATCCTCCCTGAGCACCACATTACTCACAAATTCCATGTTCTGTATATTTAAATATGGACTCCAAGTAAGGAATTCCAGGCAAAAGATTTGAAGAAAGTATGACATAGAAGATTAATGACAAGTAATGAAGACTATGTGAATGGTCTGTCAATGGTCCAGCAAAACACAGGATTAACGTGTCAGAGAACAGTATCTTTTCTCACAACTGCTACATGCCATCATATCACGTAACAACGCCAATAAAATGTAATCGTCAAGTAATCGTCAAGCCTCACCCTTTCTAAGATGCAAGCACCAACCACAGACACATATGGACAAAGTAATTCAAGAGAAGCAAGAACTTTTAATTTCTCCTTGAAGTAAAAACATGAATGACAGTAAAAACTCACCACTGTTTTAGCTGCGTGGCAACACTTCAAAAATTAAAAAAAACCCAGCAAAACAAAACAAAAACCCCAAACCCAACCCTGGCCATTTACTTCATTTACACATAGAAATTAAAGCCATCTTACAAATTAAGCAACTTCAAATGGTCAGTAATTGTTAGGAATGGAGAACAGGTATCCCCAAATAAACACTCAAGGCCCTGCCATACCTGGCAGTAGTCAAGAAGCGTAAATGCCTTCTAACCAAAAGCATCTCGGTCAGAGCAGCAGCACAAAACTTGCTTTGCTGGCAGAACACCGGTGAGTGTGACAGCTCCTAACTACGAGGTGTTGGCCTTTCCTCAGCCGGGTCATAGTTTTGTTTCCTCTTTGATTAGAAGAAAGTATAGAAAGGAAGGCACTCGTCTGGGCTGAGCAGTGGCCTGAGCAATTTACTGATAGTTACGAAGTACCAATTCTTATGGTCTCTACACAGGCTTTAAATAACAGAGTAATTTTTATTACAATCTGTATGCATAATAGCATCTGAAAGTGTTATTTAAATAAAGGTTAGACCAGCTGTTTCACTGTAGTTTTGCCGTCTGGCATTTCTAACCCTACAGGTCACTTGTCAATTAAACAACCACTTATTAAATCCATTTTTCTTGAAGTAATCTTCAATCAAGTTTTCCTAAGCTATTATTTTTTCCACTTCAAAAGACCTAAGACCAGAGATCAGAAGCTTTGGGATGTCACTCCCACATCAGTTAGCAATGTCCATTTTTTATTATTTGGAAGACCAGAAAGGGACCTCCTACGTACAAATATGAATTTGCAGAAATACCAAACTACAGCAAGTTAGGTACAATGCACATGCTTAGAAGATTTTTTGTGCTTCTAGTTCTTCTCAAGTATGAATGTAATCAACTTAGTTCAATTCGAACATCAACAAGGTGTCAACCATGATGAAAGCATCTGATGTCCCAGTTAAAATGCTTTTTTTCCACCCTTGTGAGGAACTGGGTTCGGGACAAAACTGAACTCAAAAGTCCATCTAAAAGCCCATTTCTCTTTCTCCTTCTTCACGGCCAGATACACTTAAAGGTGAAATATTTATTTCTTATAAAACCAAACAAATCCAATCACAAAATGAAATGAAATTTCAGGGGGTTTAAAATAAGCAATACTAAATGAGTTTTTTTAACTTCTAGTGTGTCTGCTTAGAGAAAAGAGTAAATTATTAATCCAGGTTTGATTTCAGTGAAGTGTCAAGTCAAACAGAGTCTACAAAGGAACTACAGCAATATTTTCCCATATCCTGTTCACGGAATAAAAACAATTTAACATTTTAATTAGCAAAAACCTTTAAAGAAAGCTTTAAAAGTTGATTTAGGCAATGCAAATTACAGCCCTTGCAATTTTATTCATTAATTATTCTAAACCTGTTAATCACCCCAGAACTAATGTTAAGTCTAAATATTAATTCCTTAAAAGAAAATGGCTTCAAGCTAGTCATTAAAGCTTCTACTGAGGGAAGGCCAAGCTATCTTTAATACTGTAGCTAAAAAACTCTAACGCATTACAAAAGGCAACTAAACAAAATGTATATAATTACTTCCAGCATCAACATAAAGTAACTCTTAAACAAAAGTAATTACTTTCCAATTAATATATTGTGCATATTTTTGCTACTTATATTTAACATTTTGCATCTATTTATTACGACACACGAGTGCTCCTTATTCATTCTAATCATAAAAGAAGTCAGAAGTTTATCATTCTGTATACTTTCTGATCCATAACTTAGGCCACAACACTACATTTTACTTGGTAGAGCAACAGCTGTACAAATTAGTTTCAAGAATTTTTTAAAAATTCATTTTTTTCTTACTACATGGACAACTTGAGGCACATATTTTGGCTCTTCCAAAGGATACTAAGCTGTACAACTTTCTGTAGAAAGATAACAATTCTTTTGTTGCTACCTTATTTTTTATAGTTATTTTTTAACTTCAGAATAGGACACCGCTTTTCATTCTTCCTCAAATAAATGTTTATTTTAAATCAAAATGCACAAAGAGAGTCTGGAAGGAGGAAGAAGATGACTGAAGACAAACGGAATGCAGTATAAAAGCCAAGTGAAGAAAGAATTAGAAAATTCTTACCTGGGAAGAGAGAACTGTTGGTCAGGAGTTCTAGTGGGCCATTTTCCCACTCTGCACTATACAAGAGCACCAACATTAGATTCAGATATTTATTTTCTTATCTTTATTTTGATAGGATTATGGAATTAATAGATAATGGAGCTGAGAAAGAGATGACGAGCTATTACTCAGTGTTACCTTTTTATTCTCTCAATGTAAACACTACTGCCTTTGGTTTAGCTTCAAATTAATTTCTCTTTAAATACCAAACACTCTAAATGCTTGGGAAAGCTCAGTACAAGTTACTCAAAAAGTACAGTTAAACAGCTGGCACAGATTAGTTCAACTACAATAACAAAAAACACCGACTATCAGAATCAAAGGAATTTGCCAAAACCAAAGCATGACTCTCCTGTTTTCACAACAGGCTACCCAGGGTAAGGCGTATTTTATACCATGTCACACTACTATTGCTGTATTACATCTATTTGTTCTTAAAAGCACTTTGTCTTCGCAAGCGCCTATGGTTCCCCATATTTAACAGAGACGACCTTTACGTCAGCTCTAAATGTGTGAAACATGAACAGAGTTAGACAAGGGCTCTAACCAAGAAACACAGTGTTAATCGAAATACTCTATATCTAAAAGAAGTCTCGCCACTGTCAGGATAAGGAGCTATAACCATCACCAGGGTATAAGCCATCAGCAGCTGTGAACAGCTATTTAGGTCCCACGCCTAAATAGCTTTGTTACAAAAGCATGGAGAACGTTAAATGATAGCATCAAATTAAACGGTTTTTGCACCTTGGCTTCTTTTTGGGCAAGGCTGTGTGAGGTGGGACAGATGTCAGTTCACTACGTTTCCAAGGCTAGGGAGGAAAATGCCATCTCTGCTATATGCTTTCCACTGTCCACTCTTTCTAGTTGTTCACATAGAATCACAGAATCACAGAATGGCCTAGGCTGGAAGGGACCTTAGAGATCATCTAGTCCAACCTCCCTGTCATGGGCAGGGACGCCACCTCTCAACTAGACCTCAACTACAAAGAATATTATGTAGCACTTAAAGTAGGGAGATTTTCTAAGAAGGCAGAAGTGAAAGGTAAATCAAACAGTTTAATTTAACAAGATTAGCTTGTAGTAGTACATCTTTAAATCAGGATTAATTGCTATCAACATGGAAAAATAAGCAATTCTAAAAGTAGATTTTGGGCATTAGACTTTTAAAAAGCGAATATAAACATTCATGCTAGAAATTTAGGTCATTTTATATTTTCAAATATCTCTGAAGTGCAGGTCACAGTTACCTTGGGCATATATTACTATCTTTAGATTAATCTCAGTCCATCTTGACATTAAATATTTATCTGAAACTTCTTATTACAAAACAGCTTTTCAATAACAATGTGAAGTTATCACAGCTCTTAGCACAAAAAGCTGATATTAAAAGCTGTAATATTACACATCTATATTTTGTTAAATGCTTTCATAACATTTCTTTTTTATAAACAGGTTGCACACAATCAAACATACAAAGCTACAGTTCATACATTCAGGCTCGCTCTAGTCATTCCATAAAGCAAGTGGCCAAATAATCCTGATAGCCAAAAACAACCTTGGAGGAATTAATTTCGCAAAATGGCACACACTTGCCATCAGGAGATCTAAGGTAACTGATCCCTCTGAGCATAGAAATGAGCAAGAGGCCAATCCTGCAAACATTTCTGAGTGTCTTTAAAGTTTTTACTCTAAGAGCCATAACAGGGAATTGTATGCTTAATTCATCTTGCTTTTAAATGATCAAGAAACTGGGAAAAGGTGGAAAATTAGGCTGGTGGGAAAAATGGGAATGATGTTTCTCAAAGGTTGGACACCTCCAGGGAGTGAGTTACTGCAGTGCTCGATTACTTGTTGAAGTATAAAGGTGTCTTCCGCTGATGAAGAATTCTTTTTTCCTTCTGTTCTTCCCCTTTGTTCTCACAAAAATGCATCACACAGCTTTTTCTTTTGGTGTTGCTATAAGGTAGCAAACCGCTGTACTACCAGAATAAATTGCTAATGTGACAAAGAGGTTAAAAGTAAATCCCACCACTTAATTGTGCATGGTAACACCAACAGCATTTATAATTTACAAAATGTAGATTAAAAAGCCATCTTCTTAAGACAATTTGCTTGCAAGCAGAAATTTCAAGCAGAAATGAGATTCCAATACTCTCTTCAAAGTAAGAGCAAGCTGAAAGAGAGTGCCTGCATAGTAGATTCAACCACAGCTCCCCAGGTCTCGGTGTTCAGAAGCAAAATGCTGCTCTGAATTGAAAAAGTGACCTACCAAGAAGCTGCAGCGGTAATGGAACCACCAAAGCTGTGTGCCCAGCCCCCAGCAGAGTGGGCTGCAGGGAAGATGAATGACACAGAGGGCTCAGCACGCTCGGGGAAGGGATTGCGCTTAATGCCCCGGAATGCGCCTCGGTAGAACACCCACGTCCGGCACCGCTGGTCGGAATCCAAGCAGATCCATTACCCTCCCTTCAGCCATCAGCTTACCACATGCCTTGCTGACACCACAGATATGCCTTCCCTCCTCCCCTTTATTTTTAACTTTTGTATCTTTAACATGACTGAGCTACATACTTCAGGCTATACCATTAAGGAGGATTTTAAAGCCAGTTCAGCACTTGGTAAATTACTGCATTATCTTTCCAACTCTTATCTAATGGTGTTTTTAAAACGGGCAAATTGAACTAATGATACAGTTCACGCAGATGCTTACATGAGTTACACTGAATCAACTGCACCTTGAATGCCAAGTTATCTGTGCGAGAACCTTTTAAGTGCTCCATAAAAATAATTATTTTGACTCATAAAAACAATTATTTTGACTCAGCCTCAGAAAAAACTTTAGCCCCTCTTCTAGAAGTTCTTGGTAAACTGAGAGGACAGAAAAAAGCTGATGGTACATTTCCTTTCACAATCTTTTTTCTTCAGTTGTGAGCATTTGCTGTATACTTACATACAAATCTGGTTGAGAAATAGTGTATCTTCGAATGTCTGTGCCTCTCTTTCACTCTGACCCTAGAAGAATCATATTTTCTCAGAATCATAGAATCATAGAATGGCCTAGGCTGGAAGGGATCTTAGAGATGATTTTAATCCAGCCTCCCTGCCGCCAGGGACACCACCTCTCGACTAGATCAGGCAACACATGGGGACCGAGCGGGAATTGAACTTGCGATCTTAGTGCTGTTAGCGCCACGCTCAACTGACTAAGAATCTAAATATTTTTACTTAAAAAAAAAAAAAAAGAGACAACTCTCCAGAGAGCTTTATCCTTTTAGGAATTTGCCTCACATACACTTAAGACTGGTTTTAAAATCTGAAACATCTGAACTGGCAGGAAAAGAAGATCATGGTTTCAGAACATCTGAGAATTTTGTTGTTGTTGTTCAACTTTAAAAAAAACAACATCCTAGAACACCTACTACGTTGGTTGATAAGACATCTGTGATACGAAAGATGCAGACTAAGTTTTGTGTTGTGCTCTATCCAGTCATGAATTTGAGCCTAAATATTTCATTTCCCAGCCTTCAGACTCTCATTTTCAAAAATTACCTCTCCTCTCTCTTCTCGTCTCAGGCAGTAGAAATCTTCCTAATAATGTCAAAACAGACATATCCCTATGGTGGAGACTACAACAACCTGCTTTGTTTTCAGTGGGAAAAATGGGAAGAAAACCTCTGCCAGTTCTACAGCAAACTTCACACTACAGGGAAGTCTGAGGCTTTCTGTACTCAAATGCAGACGCCCAGGATTTCCCAACAGAGTCATCATTATGCTCACAGAATCACAGAATCTCTTTGGTTGGAAGAGACCTTTAGGATCATTGAGTCCAACCACCAACCCAGCACTGCCAGGTCACCACTAAACCATGTTACTTTTAACAAAAGACTGCTAAAATTCCACATCAAACTTGGCATTAAGAACAGTTATTTCCATGCTGGTAAGGAGAACTGAAGAAAAATTAATTGCAACACGATACCTCCACATAAAGAAAAAAAGGGCGAGGGGATTTTACTCCCCTCCAGCAAAGCTCAACCCCAAATTCACAGCTCAGGTAACAGCTGCTTCTACCTGTTTTGTCGCTGTGCATGATAACCCTGTCATTAACAATACACTGCACAAAATCAACAGACACAAAGAAAATCTAAGGTTATGTTTGCTAGATAACTTATTTTCATATAACAAAAATTCCTCCTCCCCTCTCCTTTTCTTTTCTTTTCTTTTTTTTTTTTTAAACTTAGAATTTTCTCAAGTCTCTTCTGTGTGGGAAGTGATCCTCTCCCCTCTCCTATCTGGAGGAACCTGAAGGTCACTAGCCCTCAACAAATCCAGAAAATACGCCATAGAGAGCAAACCTATGCTATAAAGAAAGGAGATGGTGTACGAAATGAAGAGCCACCTAGGAATTCCAGAAGATAAAAGCAGTCATCAGGTTTTACAGGCCTTTTTGTATTATTAAAGGCTTGGTTTTCACCGTGGTAAGCAGTGTAACTTGGCACTTTCTCACCTTGAGATTTAACAAATGCCACCAAAGACTTCATCAAGACTCTTGCTACTCTTCATTCTCAAGTCAAGGCTTTACAAAGCATATATATATGTTGATCCTGCCACTTAATTTCATCATGAATACTAAAAAAGCATTTGATATCATCAAAGTCACATTATTATTCATAATACTGAGAAAATATCTCAGCTTTCACTGAAAATGTTCTAGCCCTTACAATTCAGAATTTTCAAAACCAATAAAAAGAATCCACATGACATTAAATAAAAATGTCACATTTTCAGCCAGTTCAATTTTAAGGCTTGTTTTATGATTCTTGAACACTTAGAAACACTACATCATCCTATCAGTGAGTTCAACTCAGTCTCTTGTCAAAGCATTTTTTTACCGTTAACAGGTTGATTATGTGGTAGATAAATTGCTTATAAATAAACTTCTTTCAATGACAGACGTTTCACGGACACTGATTTTATGTATAACAGAAAATTATGCTACTGCACACACTTATTGCATAAAAAAATCCCAATATTTTTGAGACAACTACAATAACACAGGGTGCTTTACTCAGTGACTTACACGTACATCAGTTCCAAGAATACAGTAGAGCGAACTCCAGAGGACAGTAGATCCACTTTCTCCTCCCTTGCTTCACCTACTGTAAAAGCATTATATTAAATAGAAAGATTGCAGGACCAAAACTGAATAAAGGAGATTTTTACGGCAAGAGCAAAACTACTGCTTTTATGAACTACCTCTAGGGGAAGGGTCTCACATTCAGCAAAATACCTGAATATGAAAAATTATTCAGCTGATGTGTAGGCATGAGTGTTACTAGCACGTTAACTTCAAATTCATGGACTCTGCCCTTTGCAAAGTATGGCCTCTAGGACCAACAGCCTATCCGCCACCAAAAGCACATCACTACTGTCTCACAGCTACCTCAACACAACCTCATCATCACCAGTAACTCATTATAAGTCTATTCAGAGTTTACTGACAGAGAAGATACATTCTACAGCTCGGTGTGGTGACCAAAAGCTTGTGTAGTCTTCCCAGCTGGTCTAATACAGGATATTGTCTCTATCAGCTTTGTTTTCGTAGAACCACAGGGACAATTCATGGGCTACAAGTGTCCCTCAAGCATGCAGTAATGGGAAGCTTCACAATCTCCAGGTCGGAAGTGGCAAAATAACAGCCCAGATATGACCTCCAGCATGGCAAGGAACACAAGTAACACACTCCAAAGATCTGTGAGCAACTTCCAAATCTACTTGTGGTGGTCTATTTAGATCAACTGGATATTTCTGATGGCCAGAAGCAGATGTACAGAACGTGAATTTATAGAGGTGATATGCAATCACACATACACTCTCTACTGAACCCTATAGAAGGGTCTGATTTCATCATATTAACACCTCATCCAGAATTCAATCCCCACACAGCCTGGCCCATAGCCACTGCATCTACTTTCCATTACCCGTCACCTGCCAACTGTGCTCAAAGCCAAGCCCAGCCTTGTCCCTCAGCTCCAGCAACGGTGGGTGCAGAAGCAAACATTGCTTCGTGCTGGCAAGCGGCAGCACAGAGCAGTCCTGCACATGGAGGGAGTCTGCCGGTCCTGGAAGTGATGGAGGGAGTGACGTAACCCGCGGCCTACGGGAAGGAGAGGGGACCCAGGACCCTCTGCACAACTTCACCCCGCAGTGTCTGCCACAAGGATGGAGTCCTGAAGGGAAGAGTCGCAGCCTCCCTGCAAAGATCTGACTACCAAGCAACCAGGGGGTGAAGAAACACAACTCCCACAACTACATTCTCAAAAATCTTTTCCCCAAAGGATCCTGCCACGTGATTATGAGCACCCTGCAGTACTGGAAGTGGTAACTCCCACTGCTGCCACAGAGCCTGAGCACACGGTGCCAATAAAAAGCTCTGTAGCGGAACACTATATATTGCTTTAAGCTTCCTACACCAAAGAATCCGACTACAAATTGCTATTTCTGATTGCATCTCCACGGCACTGCCGTTATTTCGAGAAGCAGTACTGTCACGGGACCTCTTCACAAATGATAAAACGAGGAACCTGTAACAAACATTTAGTAAACAGATGGCATACTAACACATGAAAGTGTATTATTTTTATAGAGGTGTTCATATAAAGAATCTGGTACTTATTGCTATACAAAGTCTACTTGATTAAAACACGCAACATTTCTGGGGCACCTAAACCTTTCGATTTTTCTTTATATTTTTCACTATCAAGGCTGAAGAGAAGTAAGAACGTAAATCTTAAAGAATAACAATGCAATGCCATTTGGCAACATGGCAGTGCCAGTTTTTCAAATTTAACAGTAGCTGGGAAAAAAGTATGTCAGCAATTTCCTACACTGTTTTTCCAGGAGATTGAGTAGGAACATTCCATACAACGAGCATATTCAGAATAAAAGAAAGCACTGTGATCTAGGCAAAGTAATTTTATGCTCTTTGCACTCTTTACTGTCCATGATGGTTCTTCATCTAAGCTGAAAACCTAAAGTTTTAATTGATCTTTTAAAAATCCAGAAACTGAAGAGTTACTTTAGTTTTCGCTTGGTTTGTTTTCTACGTTGAGTCCTTCCTGTAAGTCACAGCCTAAAGGCTGTTACTTTAACTTCTAGGTCTTTAGCACTTTTTCAAGAAAGTTGCTGGGGAAAGCTCAAAACAGGCAAGCACAAATTTCTTTACAGAAGTGCTTAACTGCAGCCCCATGTGAAAAAATGAACAATTCTTTTTTCCCAGAAGGAGAAATATCATAGCAGTAACACATACACAATAACCAACAAGTTATAAAAAAGAACTCCAGCTCTGATATAATACAGGAATTTATTTACTTTGAATGGCAAATTAAAATACACATTTGAACTGTATGCCACAAAATAGAGCATGTTTAATTATCGTAAATTAATTCCAAGATATTTTAAGAATTACAATTTTAAGGTATATTAAGAGCTGCACCCAATTTAAATGAAAAGAGTTCACAGAGCTCTGTGACCTTTAAACACCTCCAGGGATGGTGACTCAACCAACTCCCTGGGCAGCCTGTTCCAATAGCTGACTACTCTTTCTGTGAACAAACTTTTTTTGAAAAGAACTATGAAGCGATGCACCCTCAGGTATCCTCCAATGTACCCATAGCCAGGTAAATGAGCAACTGAAAATATTTCATTTTGTGACAATTCCACTGCCACTTTGCAGTTACACAATTTAAGATTACAAAGATAAAAAGCAGTATCTTAGTCTCTACACCAAGTTTCATTTTGATTTTGCATGTCCTTAAAACCCACCAAATTACTAGACAAGTCCACTACACAAGTCTGCTTCAAAGACAAACCTAGAGTGAACTGGTACAGAAGCTGCCCTGCAGCCCCAAACCAATTCTTCTGTCATTATGACATTCATTTCTAACTTTCAAAGTTTTAGAAAAGGAGAAGCAGGCCACCAAATAACATGGTCTATACAAATAAGAATTTTGTACTGGAAACTGAAGTTCATTTTGGCAACTTTGTGAGAGAATGCAATACTATTACCAAGCCTGTGCACAGTGAGCAACAAGACAGCACAGAACTTTCCACTTTTCTCCTTGGCAAGATTTCACACCAGCGTGCGCATGCAGTCAAGTTCAAAGCCCAGCCTGACTTGGCAGTATGTGGCCTTTTGCAGAGCCACCAGAAGGAGCCTTTGAAAGAACTTCAGGCGGAATCTGTCCTTTAAATCCTAGGTATATCTGATAATTTAGATTAGAAAGCTTCAAAATAAATCCCATAGTTTCATCATTAACGCAGTGTTATATTTATTTTTTTCTTGCCATACTCATGTAGTCTGTATTTTATCTTTTATATATACATATTATTATATGCTTACTTACATATAGAAAGTATAAATCTACATTATAAATATACATGCATTTAGCTTCACAGGCAGTTCAATGTATTTTATTTTAATATTGCATTATATTTTGTTAACAGATTATTAATGGCAGTATCTCCAGTAACAGGCATCATCAAAGAAAAAGTCTACTTTTAAAAAAAGAAAGAAAAAAAATATTTCTGGATACACTGATCTCCTTCATTCATTTTTCATCTGCGCTAGAGTCAATCCCTGCAGTTTTTGGAGGCAGACGAAGGAGTTTCTCTACTGATTTAGCAAAGGAGCAGGGAAGGTACCAGTGCTGATAAGATAATATTTATTAGCTGCATCTGCTACAACTGCTTTTTATAGACTCCATCAGTGTAAGACAGTCCCTCTTGAAATTTCTCCTACTCTGAAAGGGACACAAACATTGAGGAACTACTTTAAATCCTGTTTGAAGCTGACGAGACTCCCTCCTCTTCAGTTCATAGTGTAATAAAAAGCTTCAGGAGTAGCAGTAAGGAGATAGCACTCTGCACAGTAAGAAGACATGGATTCTGAATAAGCATTTCATACTGTTTTATCTGTCATTCATATTTTATGAGTATTTTAGATAGTGTCTTTCCCAAATATTACTCAGACAGAATTAAGCATAGTTATGTTAAGTAACTCTATAATAAGAACCAGAATAAAAGGAAAAATGAACATTACAATGCACCAAAATTTAGTGACCTAAAAGTACCCAATGTAGAAATCCAGGAGGTGGAATAGTCTTAATACTATTTGTTAACAGCTATCATCAGTGAAGTCTATAAAGGTTTCTTCGGGACACAAATGAAACTAGATTCTGAATTATTCTTTTTCTGGCTGCCTTATGTTTCCAAGATGCTGACCCACTTGATAGGAAAAGCCGTATTTAGTGAGCCACAGTCTCTACACAAAGGTCTGCAAGGAAGCGTAACACAGACCTTTCACGCTAGTCCAGCAAACACATTCGAAAAGCAGTGAAAGAAAAGCTGCTGCAGCTTGTACGCAACAGATCATTTCTTACAGAAAGAAGGCTAATTATCACTGTTTTCAAAGTCTTGATTTCGTTTGGTTTTTTTTCCTAAAAAACCCACCCCAGAGCTTTCATCTAAGAAAGCAGATAAAAAAAAGAAACATTATATCTATTTTGAAACCATCTAGAGTTACTTACTGGAGGAACAGTCTCACATCCCCAGTAACTAAATACTAGTTTCTTATCTGGGATCTCTGTTAAAAATCAGAATATTATTTTGTGCAATTCTTTCTATTCACTAGAGTACTTTTTTTTTTTTCTATTTCCAGGCAAGCTATTATCTTATCTGTTTATGTCTGTCCACTAATATAAACCAAGACTATCAAACACTAACCTTTTCTTACAATGCAATCAAAACAGTAGCTAAAAACACACCAAAACCATGCAGCTTAACTCACTCCACCTGTCCACATGTATCAAACTGTCTAGAAACAATGATAGATTTTATCTAATCAGTGAAGTCACATAGCAAGAGTGAATACAAGTAAAAAGTGACAAGATCAGACGAAAGATAGTTAAATTTTAACCTTGACCCCTAAGATTATGCTTGACATCATGTTGTTTTAGTATCAATGAAGATACCTGCACAAAGAATCTCTATGCACACAGAGAAAGGAATAAATGTAAATATTTCCAAAGCAAAAAACTTCAGGATATAAATATACCACACAAAAAAAGCTGACAAGGATATTACGCATTTGAAGTTGAGAAACAAATGCACACCATAAGTAATATTTAAGTCTATAATTAATTATAACATCATGGTCCTACAGATTCCATACTCTCTATACCACAATCTATTTTAGTCACATAACATGACAATGTCTGTATGTCACCAATGCCAAGAATGATGTTTGTGATATATTTAATATCTCAGTTATTGATTTAGACTGCTTGGTGGATACTCGATACATACGGTATTTCCATAACACAGTGAAATACAGAATTAAACAAGAGGTAGCTAAGGTTACCCTGGTTGGCTGCACAAGAGGAACAGTTTCAGAAAGACTGAACTATATTTAAGGAAAAGAGAAATGATTTGCGCAGACTGAACCACCAATCTAATGCTAAAGAGCTCTTCTTGCAGAGAAGATTCCTATTTATTAATGCTTATAAAATGGAGGAATGATGTTTTAAAATGCATTTTTAGAACACATAGTCCCAAATATTATGAAAATACTATTTACCAAATCTCGTTCAATCTAGATGAATTAGGAGGCAACGCTGCTACCAAGGCACTTAAGCGCACAGAACCAAACCAATTATACTGTAGTACTTCAGTTTACTTCTAGATGCATGGTAAAGAAAAAACTTTATAGGAATACATTCACATGAAATAGCAGAGTAAGAAGACACATGTATGAATCGTTTTAAACTCTTATGTAGCCACAGGCTATTGATATCTCAGTAATGTAATAAAAAAATTATTGCCTACTTCTCGTTCAAAAATGGACACTATTTAATGCCTTTACCTACAGAGTTGACTGCCTTGTCATCACCTAAGACAACATTTCTTTGTAGCAATTATCGAGACAGTAAATACAGCAGCAAAGATACGGCGGAAAGCAAACCACGAAGCTGGCAGAGGGATGCTACCACATGGTGAGAAGAGCACTGGCTGCAGCTCACTGCACCTTGGTAACGAGCCTCTCCAGTGCCGGGCACTGCTGTGAAGAAAATTCACATGTTCAAAGCACCCTGAATCAAACTGGGCCCCCCTGAAGGCTGCCAGTTTTGCAGATTCTTCAGTGGGAAGATTTCCAGGCACCATCTTGCAGATGGTTCGAGGACCCATCCTGAAGATGCAGGGAGGAATCCTCTAATACCTCTCCAACCGTGCTACGACCAGTACAGAAATCTAAGGCTGTGCAGGGAAATCGCTGCCTGGCTCCAGCGCCGCATCCCAGCCTGCTCCGTACAGCGTAATACATTCTGTCACACAGAG
>NW_009735681.1:737-6909 GCF_000703405.1 Apaloderma vittatum | reverse complement strand
CAGGAAAATAAGATAAATAAGATGCAAAAATTGGAAGGCAAATGTTTTAAGGAAGGGATGAGGTAAAGCAGGGAAGAGATTTTTCTAAAAGAAAAAACAAATTATTTAATCCTTACCTAAAGATGCTCTAACCCACAAGAGCAATGGTAATTTTAGTTATTTTTACACGGTCTCGTTTTACTACATAGATCTTAAGCATTAATGATGTGACCATGTGGTCAGGTTTGCACCAGCTGAATTCAAATATAAGGTTTCTCCGAGGCCTGCAAGCTATCACCGAGCAGCATGTTTGATGTGGATTAAAAACATTTGCATTAAGTTTCCAAAGTCTGCTAAAGCATTATGCTTCAGACTTTATACACATTTAATTTCACTTTGTGAGCATCCTAGTAATCTACTATATGTGTTGCTACATTTACATTCTCAATTGATTTCTAATAGAATAAAGAGTCAGAGATAAACACTTTAAAATATTACTTAGGATTCAAAAATCTGCTCTTGGATTTTTGTTTCAACAAAAGCAGGCAATTTTTTTTCCTTTTAAAGACAGGTTAAGCGTAAGAATCTTCCTGTATATTTCTCAGAGTAGACTGCACATACTATTTCTGTTTTTATTTTAGAATCACATTCCTCCCTCCAGGCAATTCCATACATCATCACAAATCCTTATGCAATTTTATACTGGGTTCTATATTTATCAAGACACCTCATCTTAATAGCAACGTTCTTCCCTCAGCATGAACTAGGCTTTTAAAACAGATTGCAAAGAAACCCCGAAAAAAATTCCTAATCTAATAAGATTCACTGATGTCTCACAATTTAAAGCACTTACACATAATTTGCAGACTAAACAATTGCTCCTACAAAGAAATACACTATTTTTTCCCCTATTGGGTGATCAAATTCAAACACCACATATATATTTTTTTATCTGCCAAGACCAAAAATCCCTCACGTGCAGTTATTATGGATAGCTTACCTTCCTAAATAACAACATCTATTACAAAACCAAAAAAATTCGAAATACACTGAACGAGATGGCGTGGGCTAAAAGTAAAGTAAGAATAATGTAAATCAGAAAGTGGTTCTGGATACAAAGCACGTGTAAAAAAAACCTATCCAAATCCCAGTTACGCACTTCTTCCATCCTTTGCTCTAAGAAATTATTTCAAATGATTTAAATCTCCCATACAAGGACAGGCTGAGAGAGTTGGGGCTCTTCAGGCTGGAGAAGAGAAGGCTCTGGAGAGACCTTATAGCAGCCTTCCAGTGCCTGAAGGGGGCTACAGGAAAGAAGGGGAGGGACTCTTTATCAAGGAGTGTTGAGACAGGACAAGGAGTAACAGTTTCTAACTGAAAGAGAGCAGATTTAGGTTAGATATCAGGAAGAAGTTCCTCTCTGTGAGGGTGGTGAGACACTGAAACGGGTTGCCCAGAGAAACTGTTGATGCCCCATCCCTGGAGGTGTTCAAGGCCAGGCTGGATGGGGCTTTGAGCAGCCTGGTCTACCGTGAGGTGTCCCTGCCCAGGGCAGGGGGGTTGGAACTAGATGGTCTTGATGGTCTTTAAGGTCTCTTCCAACTCAAACCATTCCGTGACTCTCTGATACAAAATGCTGGTTTTGATGTGCATGCAACTGATTACATTTCTTTTGGAAGCATGTGTATTTTACACGTTCATATCAGGAGTTACCAATCAAGTAAAAGTGCACTAACCAGGTAACACGCTTAGAGCAGACACTGTTTTGCAAATCATCTATTGATTTGGATTGGAAATCTCACTGAGTGGAAACCATACAAAATATATCAGAACTTAATCAACTATATCTCAGCACTTATCTCTTCAAAGACACAGTGAATATCTCAAAGTGTCACCAAGAAACACAGACAGGACTTCAGAGCTTTTTTAACGATTTTACCAGCTTCCAATTCTGGGAATGCAGAGAGTTCGGATAAATGCTTGATAAACATAAGATATTTAATTTAAGCACTTTCCCTAGACTATCCTGGACTGCAGCACTGAGTTTTCCATAGCCCTGGAATTTGTAAAGAGGTCCTCCAGTATATTATTTTGCCTATTCCATACTGTCAGAACCAAGGGGGTCTTTCCTCAATAAATTGGTGTTGGGGAATCCATCACAGTATTCACCAGTCAATAACAAGTGCAGATAGAACTAAAACCTGGTATATATTACGAATTTTAAAAAGATTGTGTTAATTTTGCTATAAAAAAATCTTTGTAAAGTAGAGATTTATAATCAGCCCTAAGGACTTATTCCAGCCTTCTTTAAACAGTGTCATGGTTACACGTGTTGCCCCAGAAAACTAATCTAAGCTTCAGTTTTAATCATCAGAAGTATTTTAATTCCTGGAATAACAGTTTTCATATCACTATGGCACACAAAGTTACTGCTACCATGTGTGACTATCTTTGTTGCTCTTAAGAACTGACACCATTGGAAAACGGTGAAATATTAGATGCAGTTTAAATTGAAATAGAAAAAATAACACAATTCAGAAGAGAACTGTTTCAATAAAATTCTAAATAAAACGAGAATTTTAGAAATATCAGACAATAAAAAAATGTAAAAGGGCAAAAATGCTTTGTCAATCACTGTTATAAGCATTATCCTAGTATTTTCAGTATGATCAAATACAATGTATGTATTTGTTTAAGACCTCCAGACAGGAATCAAGTCTCCTTTTATCTGGAAGTATTGCAGAGCATTGCTGATGCAACATAAGTAAAAAAAGTACGATAAAGAGAACCAATGAGACTGTAATCACGTAACAAGAAGTATTAACAAGAACAGACGAAGAAAATGCTGCCAACAACTTGTGTTTCCTCTTTACCTCAGGTAAGCAGTATCAAATATTTAAGAATCAACTAATGCTCCTACAACCCTAGAATAAGAATGATGAAACAAAATCATGTTTATTAGCAAACAAACAAGACTTTGCACATGTATAACTTCACAGATGCGCTAGTAACAATTCCAGTCAGTCTCATTTGGTAAACAGTGGCTTAGACTCAGCACAAAATGCGACACTCAGCAGGGATGGCAGCATTTCAAGGGTGAATCAAATTATATTCTTCTTTTTGAAGCCAGTGACTAAATACATCCATAAAAAACTCAGCAGGGGTAGGAGATGCTGCCTCTGGCAGCCTGCTGCTTCTCAGAGTTTTCTTATCATTTGCAGTTTGTGCGCGTACGAGATCGATGCTCCAGTCCCTTGGCGAGTTCCAAATTTAGTTGGGAGTGGGGAGGCGGGAGTCACTGCCTCTCACAAAAGGCTGCAGCACATGCCATTCCAAATTCACTTGCACCTTTGGCAATGGCATACTTAATTCTCGACCCTGATAAAGGTTACCTAACCAGCTGCAAAGGTGGCTTGTGATAAACAGCACTCTTTAACCAAAGAATTCCAACAGCTTTAGGCCATATAGTGCCAAAATAGTAATGCAGACTGCAAGCTCTGAGACACTACTGCAAGTCTGATGAAGGTTACAAACCCTACACCATCGTGTCACTTGAATTACTCTGCTAAAGAAGAAAAGCAGCCTGTATAGTATCACTGCGGCATGCAGCACAGCGTGTACGTTTCTGATCTGGCTGTGTTGGTTAGGATAAGAGAAGAAACAGTTTTAGTGACATTCAGCATAAACCCTCATCCTAAGCTACACTGGTAGAACATAAGCTCTTACCCCCTAGCACTTTTTTTGCCCTCCTCCATACAAGCTGACTAGTTCATTTCATTTAAAAAAAAAAAGTCTAGTTTTCCCCAGCACAGCCTGTATCTGGTCTAGGATACTGTCAATGTAGCTTCATCAGTCAATAACAAGTGCAGATAGAACTAAAACCTGGTATATATTACAAATTTTAAAAAGATTGTGTTAATTTTGCTATAAAAAAATCTTTGTAAAGCAGAGATTTACAATCAGCCCTAAGGACTTATTCCAATACCTATTAGTTGTGTATTTCTAAATTGTAGGTCAGCAAATGAAGATAAAGAATGAAAATAATTTCATAAATCACTTACTGAAGCTCTAAAGAAAAATTAATATGAAAGATTACATATGAAGTAATGTTATATTAAATATAGAAAGTTTTATTATTAATATGCTACCCACCCAAGGTAAGCTGTCAGAACAGATAACTGGCAGTGAAAACGCCGATAAAAAAAAATAGGTCAAAAACAATTTGGAAAAAAAACCCCAATACAAAAATTACTGCCAGAATAAACTAGACTTATATTAGAATACAGTAACCAGAAATAAGGCACTGCAAAATAAAACAGACACTATCTATACAACTTGCAAAAGGAAAACAGATTAACTGACCCTGCAGGACCTTTGATTCCGCAAAGACTTGTAGACGGGCTGGATTTCATTCACTCTGAGCAGAACTCGGAAGTGTCAAAACCCAGTACAAATATGATTAAACACACTACAGTAGCACATGAGGAATGGAATTAAATAAAGATATAAGAAACTAGGTGTGAGAGGCCTCTAATTTTAAAATAATGAAAAGCTTCAGAATAGAAGAATACTGAATTTACAGAAATTCAGCTTCAACAGTAAACTGTGTTTCTGAAGTTGTCTGGAACAATGTATAGCTGAAAAATTTCTGATTAGCTTGACAAAGACTAGTTTTCTTGAGATTAATGAAAATCTAAATAAATTTACCAACTTCAACTACTTAAAATAAACAAATGGCAAGTACTTACAATGAAGACTTTGATTCTGCAACAAAGCTATTAATGGTTGTTACATCTCACTTAGAACAAGAATGAGAATTTACTCCATGGATCAAATTATGCTTAGACCAGTCCCACACACACACAAGACTGGTCTTAGCGACAGGACTTTTTAAATGTAATGCAACATTGCTGAAAAACGTCACATAACTGAACACAAAATCATAGTCTGTTGGCTTTTTACAGCATGGAGATACATTGTCTCTTTGTCAACTTCATTTTGTCAAGTATTTTAAATCATTAACACCCATTTTGCAGCAATTCTTTCTTATGATTCAAGAGTAAAGATTATATTACCAAGGAAAACTGGAAAGCACTGTAGTATAATCTCACTGCACTCTCAAGAGCAAATGCTAGGCCTGGTTGATAACACAGAAATACAAACACTTCCACTACATATTTCTTTATTACTACAATGATAATTAAAATTATGCTGTTTAGTTTCAAATACTTGCCTTAGCCTATAATAACTCACATGCCAACGCTGCAAACGTTTTCACTACATTACATACTGCAACATGAACAAACAGCTTAGAATTGTTTGCCAGCATGACCGCAAGCAAGGCTGCTTAAGGTCCGTTATAATGGAAAGGAGTAACAACAGAAAGTAAAGTTATCTGCTGTCAGAATGCGAAAAGTGTCTCCATTTAACAGGATTGCACCAGCTCTGAACTGAAAAAAAGATCACTTCCAAACATGAAATGAAGGCGATAAACTTCTTTCAAAGTTCTGTTTTGCTTTTGAGTATTTCTGATTTTTGTTAATAAGAAGCCACACGTAGCACCTAAACGGCTTAAAAGACTCGCAGCATGCTACTTTGGCTCTACCATGCCACTCCGCGTGGCTTTAACAATCCAGTTCCACTTTCAGTTTATTTGCCTTAGTGTTATGCTCTGCAGAGTCAGTTCTTGGGTAGTTTTAAAAAGCTCAATATATTAATTGAAGCAACATGGAGTACAAGATATACGGAAAATTTTTGCCTGCCAACTATGACAGCATCTCCAATAGTCATTCTACTGGAAAACAGAAAAGTGTCAATTGAATAAACTACTTTACGTATGCAGGGTTCAGGAATTTACTGTCTCAAAAAAATAATCAATTAAATAAGCTGTAGACTGAGTCCCCCCAAAGAACTAAAAATCACACCTGTAGGACTACCCATGCATTACACGGAATCTACTCCATGAATACATCAGCACCAGAACTAGATTGCTCCACTCAACACCTTTTAAAAGTGATTATTTCCTGCATTTAGCACTTTATATAATATACTGACATACACATCTACTTATGCAAGAATTCAATACATACATGAAATTGGTCTCAATGACAGGACGTTTTAAACATAATGCGATGTTACTGAAAAATGTCATACAGCTAAACAAAAAAAAAATCACATTCTGTTGGCTCTTTAC
>NW_009735681.1:0-706 GCF_000703405.1 Apaloderma vittatum | reverse complement strand
CAGCAGGAGTTCTAGTGGAGTAGCAAATGTCTTCCTCACTAGGAGCTGTATACAGAAAAACAAAGTTTCAATACATCCTGTCCAAGGAATCACGACTAATAGTTAATCTCTTTAGCAACGTGCTTATTTAAAAACCCTGGAGTTTTCCAAGAAGAAATTCTTCACAATTAAGACTGCAATATGTTTAAGTTGCTCTGTTTTTTTCAAAAAGAAAATCATTCTTTAATCTTGACTCAAGAAAAAAGGTTATTTATCTGCCTCCAGTTCAGCCTGTTCGACACCTGTTAAGAGACAAGGCATCCAACCATAAAAACTGCTGAATGCTTCCTAAATTTCCTAGATGTAAGTAGATGAGCTGTACGTATACACTGACCTCCTCCTCCACTGCACCTAAAAGCTGTCCGGCCTAAAAAGCATTTAGGTTCTTCCAATGTTGAAACACCAACTCTAACTGACAGTAACTTTTTCTCCAAAGGAGGAAGAAGGAAAGAACATCACTACTCTCACGGAAAGAATAAAGCTGGGAAGTGCAACTGTATTTTGGAGCTTGCAAAGTTTATTTTGTAAATAACATTTGTCTGTCCTTGAACATAACCTCCCAAGCGCGCACTGATGCTCCGAGGCGAACCACATCCCCCGGGACACGTTTGGAACTCGCAAACAGGAAACGATCGTCTCCCGTGCGGTGCGTTTCGAAGGACGAGGT
>NW_009735680.1:0-36962 GCF_000703405.1 Apaloderma vittatum | reverse complement strand
TTTTTTTTTTTTCCCTTCCAATTAGAAGGTGAAGCCCGAGGGCTTGACCTTAAAAGCGCTGAAGCAAGCGCAGCGCTGGCGCTGAGGGCCTGTGCCCGGCCTGGGGGTGCCGGGGTAGGGGCCAGCGGTGTCGCAGAGAGGAGCCTGCTCAGGGCCGAGGGGGCAGAAAAAGTAGTCAGAGGTTGGAAGTCGTTCCAGCAGGTAGCAGGTGCCGTGGCCAGCCCTCTTCTTCTGCGGGTTCCTGCAGCGGGCACGTCGGTGCGCTCAGGAGTTGTTTCAGGTGTGAAGGTGCCTATTCAAGTGGGAAGTAACCGGTGTGGTTTGTAGGTTGGCTCGCTGGTGCCATGAATCTGCGTGCTTGAGGAATTCAGCGAGGTTTTTTTTCGAGTATGAGTGTTCCCTAAAATATAGAGGTTAATAAAAAATTGACAGTTTTAACATTTGTGTGAAAATTAATCGTATCTGATTAATAATTTTACTCCAGAATAACTCCTAGTTATTGGAGCCTGGCCTGGTAGTAGAGCTAAATTAACTGTGATTAGCGCTAGAGAGGTTCCTTTATGTGATTAAATTGGGTGAGCAGTTGCAAAGGAAGTAAGTGACTGGCAGAATTTGTGTGTGCCCCTGATATGAGTGAGCTGACAGCCCTTCCTTCTCTGCAGCTGGTTCCTGTCTGAGGAGAGGAAAAGACTAGCAGAACTATAATAGTACAACTGCATTGCTGAAGTTTTACCAACAAATCCCTGATGGTACGGTCTCAAGTGCTATGATCTGTCTCTTTGAAAAACAAACAACATAATTGGAATTCTGGACTATAAATGTGAAAGCCTGGTGCAGTTCCAAAGACTTTAGTGCAAAATATTTTCAAGAATGGGGGGGTTTGGGTACTTTTTCTCTGTGCGTTGAAAATGTAAACAAGAAAAGTCTTGCAGGAATTAAGCCAAATTTCTTCATTAAAACTGTTTTGTGTTGTGTTTTGAAGTGTTGTTGGCTAATATTCCAGTCTGAGATTATGATAGGGTTTTGCGGTCTTATTACGGTTTTGAAAATGGAGGCTTCACTTTAAAAAGAATGCAAGCAAGAAGAGATTTGAGTTACAACCATTTTTTAGTAGTACTTACTGGAAGAATAGACAGGGATACGTATTTAGAACTTCTAACAGTCTGTTTGAAGTTGTTATTGAGGTTGATAACAAACTGCTAATGTAAATATGAACGTGGTTCTCTTGGTCTCTGCTTCCACTCGGGCTCTGGAGAGGCCTGCAGTGGGGGTGGGGCAGTGGGAGGAAGGGGATACGGAGTGGGTTGGGTGGGCCCAGGCATTGGGAAGGGCTGTGAAGATTGGGAGGCTTTTAAAACTCTCCCACACATTTTCATTATGGACTCTTTTTCTTTCTCTGGTATTGCAAAATCTTTCCAAGTAGTGTAATCAAGTAATTGCCTAATAATCATTTTATGGAAACTTGGGTTCTAACTGTATTTGCAGATTAATATCTCAGTGGTATTATTCACGTCCGAATATAGAGTGTCATCTCAGTACTTTTTTCAGTTAGGTACTTTACTGAGTTAATTGGATTGCGTGTCTTTAAACAATGGATTTTCAGCAGAGTTTAATTTTTACTGGTGTTATTTGCTGAAAGTCATCTTCAGCTGTGTGTTGGGAAGAAAAGGGAAAGAAGAAGTTCTTTATCTTGTTCTTGCCACTGGACTACAGTAATAAGTGTCTTGTCTTTAGAAATACTGTAAAAGTGTCATTGGGCACTGGGAAGGAGGTGAATCTTCAGCAGTGAGGGCAAAAGACGTGAACTGCGCTGCAGTCCTGGCATTGTCACCAGCTTCCCTGACAGGGCTAAAAGAAACTGTGCTTTCCAATTTCTGTGTAAAGTGTAAGTGAAATCTGGAACCCACTTTAATTTAGTCTGACTAAAGGCTGCAACCGTATTATCCATCTCTTATTTGCCATTTGAATTTGAACCAGCTCTTTTCAGTGAGGTGAGAGACTGGCAAGATGGCCCCT
Source organism: Apaloderma vittatum (assembly GCF_000703405.1). NCBI lineage: Eukaryota > Metazoa > Chordata > Aves > Trogoniformes > Trogonidae > Apaloderma > Apaloderma vittatum. The sequence continues at coordinate 34,946 of NW_009735680.1, read as the reverse complement.
GAAGGGAAACACTTATCTTGTGCGTCCGTACAGAGTTGTGTCAGGTGCCAGTGTTGAAGGACCCGCCCTAACAGATATATCTTCCTTCTACATTGGGTTTATAAACACTTTTAATTGGCTTCTGTTGTGCTGTGAAGCTTAAGACTGTCAGTTCAGCTGCTCTTTATGCACTTCATGCTGTGGAAGCTAAAGCGGACAAGATCCATTCGATTCGACTGTCAGTTCAGCTGCTCTTTATGCACTTCGTGCTGTGGAAGCTAAAGAGGACAAGATCCAGTCGATTTATATGGGTGTATGTTTAAGGAGAAAGGCTTTTTAAAAGCATGAAACATGCAGACAAAGTGCTCAACTTCTACATATGGGTGTATGTTTAAGGAGAAAGGCTTTTAAAAGAATATTAAGGAAGCATGAAACATGCAAAGTGCTCAACTTCTAATAGACCCTTTGTTTCCTCACTACAGATCTGTTACTTGGAAGTGTTACCTATTAGTTATGTGAATCGCTCCGATGTAGAAAAGGGCTGCAGAATGGATTAATCGTGTACTCCTGCAAGTCAGGGCTTCCGTGTTATTTAATGCGTCTGTATAAGAAGCATAAGTCTGCTGAGGGGGAGCTCATTACAGAGCTGGCTCGTAACTTTGAGCAAGGGTGTTTTTGTGAGTAGTTCAATGAGCTTGAGCTGCTTGATGAGTGAGTTGGCAAAATCTAACCAGAGTAATTTGAACTGGGCAGGTAGAGACACTGCTCCAGATCCTGCCAAAGCCCAGTTTGATTGCAAGTAATTTGTCATCCCCAGTGATGCATGGAGGTATGCGATTGGTGACCACGGCTGATGAAACATGACAGATCAATTCTAATCTCTTGCTGGTGAAGACAGTTATTCATGGGGGCATGCATCTGTCTCTTACTATTTTATTCAAAGAGCGCTGTAAAGCCGTAGCGAGTCTGCTGCTTAGGTAGCAAACACTGAATGCTGGTTCATCTAGATTTGTCAGGTGCTCTTTGCTAAACTCATTTAAAAACTACCTGTAAAAGTAAATACTGTGCATTAGAAACACGAGGCACGGACTTGCCCCCCTTTGAAAACCTACTGCTGTGTCCAGTTCCAGACAGAGGCTTTGAGGGGTTTTACCTTGCACCACGAGAACTAGCTGTGAAAACAGGACTCAATATTAGAATAAGTCTTTCGATTTCATGGCTGAGTTTTGTGCATAAATGTCCTTCAGCACTTGGCACATAAGGGGTTTTTTTGACCCTTTGATGCAGAAAAAGTAATGTTAAGTGGAGCAAAGTATAATAAAATGCTTACACAAATTTTTCCCTGATCCACAAAAAGGGTACTCAGAGCTGCACCGTTGATAATTTGTTGTGTGGGTGTTTGACAAGCACACACACACCGTGGTACACAACTGTGTGGATACAGTCCTCAGTATTCTGTAACACCCTGGCCGGATTTTATTTGTAAATCCTAATACTGAAGCCCTTAGGTTGTCATGAACACAGTTCTAATGCCTGTGAATTTAAGGGGGTTTGGTTAGTCGGATAAATAGCATACTCTAAATAAACTGTGGTCCTAGCATACAGCAGAATAAACAGAATAAACATTAATAAACATGAAGTATCACAGGTTAAAAATTTCTATTGGTGTATATTAGTCCTTTTCTTTGCAAAGAATACTCTTCCAGAGTTTTGATCTTTAAAATGTTTTCCCTATAAAACTGGAAAATAATGAATAAATCCATTAATAAAATGCAGTGAGGAGCAGGGGGAAGAATATTTGTTTAATTTTGACTCTATATAAGGGCTTGTGTCCTAAAGCTTGCAAGGACAGCAATATGCCCTCATCTAAGAGGAGGGCAGGGTTCTGCACATCTTGTTGGATGAGGGACAAATCTGTTTGCTGCTCCGGGCACTGTATTAATGAAAATACAGGGAAGAACATCAAGTAGTCAAACCAAGTGGATGATGTAGCATAAGCTTGTTAGTCTATCACGAAGTCATATTGACCAAGATGAACCTCCTCTTTGTTTTTAAAGCAGCAGTGTGGGAACTTGGCTTCTTCTCTGAAAAGCGATTAAAGTGATGGAATGGTGTGTGCTTCCGTAGAGCTGCACAGATATGGCTCTCTGAGAGATGGGGTAGGGGACAACTGGTGTAAATGACAGATGGTGTCATCTAAGATCCTGCATCTCTCTGCTGTTGGAGATCAGACTCTACAGGCACTTATGTTGCTTCACTGGCCTGTCAGCCCCGCTCGTGGTGCTTGCGGTGGCTTTTTGCAGTGGACATGTTGCAGGTGACAACTTTGCCCCAAGTTCGTTCTGTGCCCTGCACGTACCCATAGGAAGGTCTCGGTTAGCACTGAGGTTTGGCTTGCCCCAGAGGCTGTCGTCTCCAAAACGCTCAACTCCATACCCCGTAGCGCTTTCTAGCCAAACGTCTTTGGAATTTTCTGAAGGAGTTACTGAATTCTTTGCTCGCTGCAGAGCTTAAAGCGTGAGCTTGCTTTTAACTGGGAGTTCTTAGGTGCTTAAAGTTGATTTATAATAATTTGCCACTGAAAGACTTCAGCCTGATTGTTTAGTTCTTTCTGTCTCATTTTCCCTCTTGCTGCTGCACACCAGTTGCAGAAGGTAGAGAGGAGGTCTTTATCCCCTGCGGCTTTTTGGAGAAAGTGACAGTTCTGCAGCTCTCTCTGTTCTACATTTCTTTGCACCACAAATGACCCCGCTACCCTTTGTCACCAGTGTTTCCTTTTATCCCTCTCCTGGCAGCTGCTCTTGCTCCATTTTGATGTTGGAACAGCAAATGAACTCCCTCTGAAGCGAATGTCACGCCAGCGAAGATGTTGAAGCAGCTAGAAAATCATCTCTGTCTCTGAAGGCTGATTTGGAGACCTTTTGTGAATGAGATGTTCTTAAAATAGCTCCACAGCGTGTTATCTTCCCTAGAAGGTGGAGAACTGAAATCACACCACTCGCTGCTTGGTTTTGTGTGAGCAGGATCCCTAAATAATATCTTTTGGTTGAAGAGAGAAGCAGGTTAGTTGCTTTTCCTCCGAATTAACATAGGTACAATAACATCCGAGAGTTTTGGTTCTGCTATGTCTTTCGTTCAGTGCTAGGGGAGGGAGGAAGGAAGGAGGCGAAGACACCAGTCCTTATGATAAGTTGAGTTTTCTGGATCGTGGATTTACTCAGAATAGAAAATACTGTTGCTGTGGTGGTGGTTTTGGGAACATCATCTTTCAGAGACCTGACTTCTCGCTCTGCTTGTTCTATAGTTAGTTTTTGTTCTGTCATTGATTCCAGTGACAGCAAATTGAACAAAGCAATTGAGTTGATCTGAATTGATTGCACACTCCTGATTGTTTGCCTCTTGCTAAGAGCTGTTTGCAACATCATGGCTGATGGTCATGGTTGTGTCTTGTTCTGCATTCAGTTACACTGAAGCAAAGTGCTCGCAACAATTTGCTGTGTCAGAGTAGCTGTATTTTGACCCCGTATTCCCTAGGTATGATTCTTTGAAGTCCTGGGTAGGAGATTAAACCTTTAGGTTGTTAAGATCTTGCAGGTGATGTGTCTATAAATATCAGTTAGTTTTGTGTGCTCTAGCTTTATAATGATAGCACAAAGTCCACCCTGATTCTGATTTCACACAACTCCCTCCCCCCTTTATTTCCAGTGGGGAGAGCTTCTTAGTGCTTTGTCATGTCTTGACTAATTTTGTCTAGCATAATAGCTCATAAATCCTTCGCCATGTCAGAGTTTTCCTTGAATGTTGTAATGGGCAATATGCATTCAGTATCAAAAAAGAACAATGTGGTATGGAAACACTTTAGTAATTTTTAAATTGCAGTCTTCGCAGCAGCACACCTATCTATCACAGCAGGGTAATGCTGAGAGTGCAGCGTAAACGTCTTTCCTCTGAGCTGCAGAGTGGTGATTATTCACTGTGGTCTTGTTACGTTACTATATATAGTGTGTACAGATATATGCAAACTATATATATATAATTACTCAATTTCTTTGTCATACACAAATGGTCGAGATAGGAGTACATACAGGACCAAGACATCTGGAAATTAATAGGGAACAACAAACTCACAGCATTTCACTCCAAACAGTGTCTTCAGATCCTGGTAAACTGGAATAATATAATGTTAACTGAACAGATGTGAAAAACAAATATACTGACTCCAGAATTGTATCTGTATATCTGACAGTAGACTTGGATAATTTTTTTCTTTTTTTTTAAATTGATTGTGTGAAGCCAGATCTTTGCTTCATGCATGTAAGTTGTCCTGGCTTCTTTCAAACAGAAATCCATGCTGCTTTCTGGTTTGGGTCTTTTTTGAGAAGCAAGGCTCTCTAACTGCATTATGATGGAGAAAGTGTAAGGATCAGCTGTCTGGAGCCCTTCAGAGCTCTGTTTTCCATGGGCCTTATTGAACTTCTGTCGGGTTGTTCAGTGGGTGTTTGTGCTAATGCTGCCTGTCTGAGCCCGTTGTGTTTGTGTCACAGCTGATGACCCACCTGCGTGCGATATTAACTTATAGTGGTTATTTTTACTGCAGGTTTAGGTACATTTGATGCTTCAGGCTCATATCTGTTGCAGGGAAGAATTTTGTATGTAGGGTTATTAAGTTACATTAAATATTATGGTGTTTAATTAAAGGATCTGTTCAGTGGGATTTCAAATAACTAATTGCAGATAATCAACAATAAATGTAGAACAAAACCCTTTTTATCTTTACTGTGTTTTTTTTTTCCACAGTATTGTTAATGAAATAATAAGAAACCAATTTCTCCAGGCAAACAACACTGGTTTCAATCTGTGTGTATGACAGTATTTTTTTTTGTATTTTTCAAGAGCTGCATCACCATTTGCTGCTTGTTTAAACATGTCACTTGTTTAGTGACCTTGTTCTGTGTGATCCACTGTTTCTGGAGTAAAAAACTAGCTAGAAATAACACCAAGCCAGAAGTTGAGTAGAGTTGCTTTAAATTACCCTTGCTGAGGATCTGGGCAACTGTGGTCTCTGTGGATAGCAGAGATTCTCAGCTAGCGTCATGTGAAATTCTTGCATCAGGCAAAGCCCTGGAGGGCAGTGCTAAATGCCTGATGGTAGAGCCCGGGTGGTTCTGTTGGGATGCTGCCTGTTCCAGTTTGGATGCACTCCCTGCACTGCTCTTGCTCCTGGGTGCTTTCCATGTGCTTTTCTGCAGCATGCCCCCAGTACCGGTGCCTGAGTTAATTTGCCCGCTGTGACCAGGTGCACAGTTACTTGTTTTTGATGTTCTTGAACGTCAGGCACAGAGGTAGCGATCGGGGGCTTATCAGGACAAATCTCCGACAGTGCCGACATAGCTCACACCGCTCGGTTTTACGTTGGACGGGCACGTTTGGTGAACCCTGCGATGCATTCACACATTGTGCAGTTTGGCTGCTGTCTTGATTCAAAGCTACTAACTGAGAAAGATGGAGAGTTGGGAAATAATCTTCGTTTTCATATAACCTGAGAATTACTCATGTGGCATAGTTATTAACCATTGTTATTTTGTTTATCAAAAAAAGATTTTAATGAATGGCGTGCCTGTCTCGCTTAACTTGCGCTCTATGTAGGAGTGGACAGTAAGTTAATTGGGAAAAGTCTAATAGAACATTTTTTTTTTAGAAGCATTGAGAGAATCTTCTACAGGTCAATGAATTTCTGAATACTTTTGTTTTTCTTAAACTTGATGAAAGGGGAATTGGTAAGTAATAGTGCGGATGCAAAAATGAAATCACTAATGGGAGAGCGCTAAGTTTTATAGTGTAATTATATTTGTATTCATTTAGCTAGGAGAACTATTAAAAATTTGACATCTTCAATTTTCTACCTTTTGTGTGAAGGAGGAAGTAATTAGCATGACTGATGGGAACACAGAGTTTTCCAAGTTGTCTCAGTTGTTTTAAGACTGTTAGTGTTTTTGTAATCCTGCTTTTTGACATGATAATATCCCTTTAAGGGCTTTCTCTACCAGATCAATTCCTTTCCTACTAGGAGGACTAAAGCTTTTCAGCTGTCCATCCAATTTGTCCGTCTGGACAAAATTTCTCCTCTCAAGATAACCAGCAGCAATGCTCCCCTCGGGAGATTTGTTTCGATTAGTTACACACCACCGATTTCTGTGGGGTTGGTGGGTTGTAAGAAAGCTGTTTTGTAAATAGTTCTGACTGTTCCTGGTTTGTGTTTACTTTTTTTTCTGGTGGGGAGTTCTGTTTGGTTTGAAATGCATCTTTTATAGGGTAGCTATCGAAAACCTGCAGGTTCACATGTGTGTGTGGAGAAATATGAAGTAGCTTTAGGCAGCTCCTTTTGGGTTGTTAATTGCCTACGGATTGCACGTGCTGCTAATGAGGGGCCGTGTTACACACAGCTAGGCCAATTTATTCCAAACCACTTATGATGGCGATGGTTATCCGAGAGATACAGAGCTCTCCACAGTTGTTTTAGCTGTCCCATAGTGCTGTTGTGTCTATTGGAGGAGGTGAGCCGGCTGCCGCGCTGGTGGCGCTCTCTTAAATGGATCTGTGAATTCCCGGCATCCTAAAGGCTGTTGATAACTTTTCTCTTGCCCTGAGATCTTAACGATATTCGGTTTAATTCACTGTAAGGGAAAGTGAGATGTAAACGTTCTGTAAATGACACTCTGGGGTGACATAGTAGCAGTCTGGCATTAAAATGAAGGGGGTACAGTCTAAGGAGAAGCTGTATCCGAGACGAGAGCTGCAAGCCAGAAGCCGCTGTCGCAGCCTCACGTACGCGTGTATAGGAGGAGGAGAGGTGGCACTCCTGTTCCAGCGTGCACTGAGCTTTGCAGCGTGATGCAATGGCGCTCAGCGGATCCTAGAGGATCTATACGGTGTCAAAATCTTCACGTCTGTCTCCTGTAGGCTTTTCTGAATTGCTTCTGACCAGTAGTTGAACGTTCTTTAGGTCCCTGTTCCGCAGAGGGCTTGAATGTTATCAGTGAAGGGCTTACGTAGCCTTCCCCGGCTGTGCTCCTGCTGCCCTTGCCTGCCAGCCCTGCCCGTGTGTTTCACTGCAGGGGCTTGCACGGGTATTTATTCCTAGGGGGTTTTGTGCTGTGTCTGAAGAGACAGACTTGGTGAGAGCTAAGCAGGTACCTGTTGTGTTTTTATACTCTGCAGCCACAGCCCTGGCACTACTCGCGCCCCTGGTGCCTCTGCAGCTCCTCGACATCACTGACCAAGTTTAGGAAAGTCGGAAGCAGCTGTGGTGCTGGATTGATAATGGGAGCGACAGACATGGGCTGGCAGGAAAGCAGGTTACTCCTCAGCTGGAATGCAGACCAGGCTTCAGTTAATCCTCCCTTTAGCCAGAGAAAGGTGATTTTAATCTATTTGTTATGCATTCGGCTGTTTTCTCAGCACTGATAGAACTGCAGATGCCAGAGCACTGTTAGAGGCTTTTCCTATCCCTTTGCCGTATCAGCAGATGTATCGGGAAGTGAAGCTGTCAGTCAAGCCTAATCCCGAGTACTGCCGTAGGTTCTTCTGGATTGCACTGGGTTCATGCAGAAGTAAATGACAGTATAACATGTCATTTTTAAGAACCTGCTACCAGCCATCCTAGGATTTTTTTTATTTTATTTTTTAGACAGCTGAATTTCTTTTCACTGATGTTTAAGACAAAAAGAATTTGATATGATTATTAGAGAAGGAAAATTAAAAGGACAGAATCATACAGGAAGCTCATTAAAATGGAAACGCTGAAATGACTGAGTAATTGGGCATTGATTCTGTCCTCACCCCCTCACTCACTTTATGCGCAGTTTTATATTAAAAATAACATGTCTGCAGGATGATGCTCCAACATCTGTTGTAGCTGAAACAAAATGATTTGCTTGGTCTTTTCCTTTCTCCACATTCTTCCAACATCTGCGTGCGTGGATCTGTCCCGTATATCAGTCATCGCCAGCGCTGCTCAGCGCTGCTCTTTGCGGGGAACAGACACCCGAGGGTTGGGCAGGGGAGTGGTTTGCTGTGGGGTTTGGGGTTGCCGTTCATTGCCCTGGCTGTTGGGTGGCTGGCGGTGGGACGGAGCGATGCCAGTGAGGACTCGCAGCCCGTGGGCAGCAATGCTGCTCTCAGGTGTGTTTCTAAGTGAAACAAGGCAGCTCACAGGCTATGGCTGATCTGTCTTCTAAAATGTTGGTGTCGCCCTACATGACTAAAACTATTGAAATGATTTTTCTTATTTTCTGTTCTCTGAATGTTTGCAGGCAAATCACCATTTTAAACTATTCCACACTGAAAATGCTCAATAATTTCAATTGATTTTTTTTTTCTTTTTTACTTTAAGTTGATCCAATAAATTGATTATACACCTAACTTGCTGAATGTTTGCTATTTCAATCGCTCTGACTGATTTTCCTGATAGGAAGCAATATATTTTCTTTGTTTTGTTTCAGACGATTGCTAAAATATATAAGGTTACATGTGCCAATTTTAAGATTCAGTTTCTTTATGAATGTGACTTCATTACTTCTCAGTGTTACGAGAATACAACGGCATAAAGTTTCATAGCAAGAAAATAGAAAAAGCTGAGTGAGAATTTGAAGCAATATTTGGAAATATTTGTTGGTCTCTAATTGTCATGGTGTTAATTGTGTCTTCCAATCTTCAAACTATGCTTAGATCCATTCCTATCCAAGAAAATGCTTGAGCTTAGTTTTAAGCATGTGCATAAGTTATAATAGTTAAATGACTCACAACTATTTGCTTAAATCCTATGCAGTGTTAGACTGACTAAATATATTACAATTACAATGTAAATAGGAGAAATATGGGTGTCAGTTTTTCTATGAACTTATCACCGCTTTTGACTTTTACAGTCATTTTTATGGTATACACTTGAAATCAGAAAAGAATGGAAATTTCAACTAATTTTTTAATATGCTGAAATGTATTAAGTTACACAAAAGACTCCATATTATAGTAATCCTGCATATATACAGGAAAAGAGTACCCAGCGTGCATGGCAGATGGTTTCAAAGGAAATCCTCGAGAGCTAGGATTAAAAAGCAATTTTCAGCAAGTTTAAAATGGGTCTCCATATTTGGGTCACAGATATTAACTCTTTCATTGCAAACAACCAAAGGCGAAGCCTTGTCAGATTGTTATGGAAGTGTTTCTTGTGGTAAAAGCTGAGCAGTGTGTGCCGTGGGAGAAAGGAATGAGAATGTTGGTCAGTTCTGATCCTGTTCTGGCAGCAGTGCAAGTGGAGTTGGGGTGTTCAGGGACAGGGGGATGTTGCAAGTAACTGAGACTCGTCGGTCAGCGAACACACACCGGCAGCCCTTTTCAAAATAACCTGTATATGGCTTCAGTTTTTGTCAAAGTTTGTGTTAGAGATGGATAAGGAGAGAATATGCTTTCAGGAACTTGGAAATGAAGGAAAGAAACTTCCGTTTTACGTGATAAAAGGGAGAACCAGTCAGGGGCCCTGGGTGTTCAAGATGCAGTTGCTGAGCATGTGGATGGCAGCGTTCGCCGTGTGACGGGCTGGCGCAGGCGTTGCCTCAGGTGCCTTGCAGGAAAGGCAGCATGGCCTGAGCTGCAAACAAGGCATCTCCTAGGGACGTAACCAGAAGGTGAGTTCTGACTGCTTAGCTCTTGGAACCCGGCGGAACTGGGTGCCTTCACAGGGCAACTGGGAGTGCCTGAATTAGATACCAAAAGTTGAGCATCCCAAACTCTAGTCAGCCACCACGTGTTGCCAGGTTATGATACTATTAATACTTGGGAAAAACATCACCCCTCACAGCAGTTGCCTTTGATCCACATGTTTGTACGAGTAGTTCAAAAGTTTGCCTTAAATTTTTCAAAGGCTTACGCCCCTCAAAGGGAGACGTAGTAGATCGGTTTGGTTCCTTCTGTCACTGTTATCTCCCAGGACTCTTGTTTCAAGTGGTTTTTGAAAGTTTCTGTGAAATACCAGACGATCCGAGATGAGACCTGATCCAGATGATTTTGGAGAGTCAGAGCAATCCATACTTCTTACATTTTACTGAGGAGATACCAGGCTGCCTTAATGTTGATAAATGCTTTTTCTGAAGTAACGTTCTGTTCTCTGGCAAGTATGTAAATCTCTGAATTTATTGTGTCATTGTACAGAGTTCTGAATACTAGAAGCTATGGCTCTTTAAAGTAGCTGAGTACTTTCTTTCCTTCAGAAACTCTTAACAGGAAATACTGAAGGTTCAGTTGCTTTTGGAATTTCTCTCTGCTTCTGTGTTTTTGTAGTGCATGCTTATTAAAAAGTGTTTTCTGAGTACGTTACTGAAAGCAATAACCTATGCATGTCAAGGCCATGAATTCATGTATAATGTAACTAGTTAGACAAAAGTGAAAGTTTACATGCTGATATGTTGTGCCATAGATGAGCTCCTCTGCACTGCTTTATTGACGGTACTTTAAGTAGCGAGTTGAGGAGGGACAGATAATGAAAATTGATTCTTCTCTGCAGGTCTCTCTCGCTTACTGTTGGACTTCGACAGACCCAATCTGTGAAGATAATTAAAGTTCCGTCGCTTTGAGTGCTGTAAGTGATTTTTTGTTTTATGGGAATAGTTATGAATTTATTTGACTCACATAGGGAAAATGGTGAAAATGCCAAATCACAAAGAAATAGTAGAAGTGAGGTTGGCACAGATTTGTTGTATGACCATACATGTTTCAGGAGATGTTTCTAAACAGCATTTTGTATTCAGGAAGACATCTGTCTCCATTCCAGCCTCGCCAGTAAATGCAGTATCAGAACCCTAATTGCAAAGTGCCAGTGAAGATACCAAAGGAAACAATATCTTCATACTGCTACCAGGGCTCCAACTCCATTAGTAATCTCAGCACAGTGAAGGGAATCTGCTGTTGCTGTGTGTTTTTTATTGGGTTGAGAATAAGCACCTGAAGTACCACTGTAGCATCTTAACCAGAATATTGTGTAGAGAAGTCGGAGGGGTGATAAAACTCCTGAATGAAAAATTTCCCCGCTGGTAACGACCCAGGGTGGTGGCCCCGGCTGTTATTTAGCATCACCGTTTGAATTTCAGGTGCCATCATAACGTAGCAGGAGACTTAAAACACGTCTCTCTTGTTTCATAGACTTCCCCAGGAGCAGACTTACCTGCTTTAAACCCTGTAGGTGTAGTAGTGTGGCTTCTGGAACATCTGGGAAAACACCTCCAGACTACCTGGAACGCAGCCCTTGTGGCTGGTGGGCTCCTGCGGGAGGCTGGAAGTGGAGCACTGTGGCTTTGACCTTGGTTCAGCATTGGTTTAGTATCCTTGGGACACAGCTCTCTGCTGATTCTGTAATTAACAGTTGTGTGTGTTGCTAATGACACGCTTCTTACTGCTACGAGTGTCTTTAAAGCAGCTGATATTCTTGCACCAACGAAAACATACAAAGAGCTCTTCGTACCCCCATTCTTTTCCCTCAAAGCTGTGGGAACAATTTTCTGGCTTGTAGAACAAAGGAGTTAGAACAAAGTACACAGCCAACATCTGCACCTGGCTCACTTGCTGAGCGAATGTTTGGCACAGATGCTGAGCTACCTTCTGCCAAGAGAGCCTTGCCGATACGGTTGTTCAGGGATGAAGATGTGATAATGTCTTTTCCTCTTTGGTTCACCAAAGCTATCCTCTTGAATTGTCAAAGTCAAAATTTTGTGAGAAAGAGGAATATCTTTTTAGTTTTAAACCTCAGAGCTTCATTAATGGCTAATCAACTTTCTAAGCAACCCTGTTAAGACCCTGATGGTGTATCACTTCGGTTCCAACGGCAGACACATCACATATGGGTTGCCATTTTGATGGCTTTGAATGGTAATCTGACCCATAAAAACTGAAGCATAATATGCGAACTGATTTTTTTCTGGCCTGCCGTATTCTTGATGCCATCTGTGTTAGGATGGAAATGAGCCTGCTCAAACTGTGGTCTGCCAGCTTTAAGCAGAGTGGTAGTGCCAATCACAGATGGGTTTTAAAGAATAGCCGCGTGTGAACAAGAAAAGAAGGAAGATGCTCCTCAGAGCAGGAAGTTTCACTTGAAAGCATATTGTGGTCGTTCAGTCCTGTAGTCTGTGGATCATTCATTAGACCTTCCTGTGAATTCTTCACAGGGATTGATTAAACTAAACTTACCTTCTAAAAAGGAAGAAAAAGGCCTCAACTTCCAAATATTGCTCTCCCTCCCACCACTGCCTTCGATTGCTGTCATCCCGAATGGAGCGCAGAGCTGACAGCAGCTGATCCACTGCAGTGTATCCAGTCAGCAAAGCCAAGCACAGCAAATTATTTTGTAAGTTTTGTAGATATGTGCTTTTTTTAAATCTGCCGTATGAATCCTGTTGAAGTGATAGCAGTCAGAGCCCTGGGATGCCATTTCTGAATTCCTGCCGTAGGCACTCAAGGAGTTTTGTTAATTGTCAGTTTTCTGTTGATGCATCTCAGCTCAAAAAGTAAGATACTTAAGCACTTAATTTTCACTGTAGTCTGTGAGATCTCATTTCTCTTCTACTCCATTTGAGAGAGCCTGTGCTCCAAAGTTAGAAATTCAATGACCTTGTCTTATGTGTAACCACAAGTGTCTTGGTACTATCTGCAATCCAAAGAAACACATTAAGTGATTTTTATGGATCTATGGGATCTCTGATCTACAAAAATCTCCAATTATTATTATTTTTTTTTTAATCTCTAAGTCATTACGTTGTTTGAATGACCATTTGCTTTTGCAGTAAGGAAGGCAATCATCGCTGAATTTCATGTTCGTGACACACTTAACATCCCTCTCAAGTCCTCTTTAAGCCTTTTATTTCCAGGCTAAATAAACACCAATTTCAGCAATGTCTCATCTACTCCCTTTAATTACTGCTGTTGAGAGAAAGTTTCTGCCGATGCAAATGTGCTATTTTGTCATGTCACATCGGATTGCATCAGCCTTATATTTAGGAACAAAAAGAGGGGGAGGCTGAGACAGGATGTGGCTACAAATGGAACCGAAGGGTTTTCTTAAATATAGGCTGAAAATAGACAGTCGAGGCAGTGATGCTTTTTCAAGCAAAAATCCATGAAAGGGAAAATCAAGTCTCTGACGACAGAAATGAAAAGCAGGGCTGGGGGTGTGAGAAGAGGGAGTTCTAGATGGAGGCGTGGGCTGATGTCAGGGAGAAGCTGATGAACTCATTTACGCAAACGCCCTGTGCGTTGTTGGGTCGTCACTAGAATCTGTGAGACCACATCCCTCTCCTCTCCATCGTCTGTGCTGGCTGAAATAGCCGTGCTTCCCTCCGGCTTGTGGCAGGGCCTGCCAGATGCCCTCTCCTTTGGGATTATCTCCCCGCTGGGTCTCACAGCTGAACTCACTAATAGCTTCCCAACTTGATTTACTTTTAATTGAGAAAAAAATTTTAAAAAAGAATTAATGACTGCTCTTTGGGAAGTTAGATGTCTTAGCTTAACCCAGGCACTTGCAGGAATTGTCCTAAATACCATACAGCTTTATTCTCATTGACTTTATGCTGCCTTGATGATTCATGATTATTCATGAGATTTTTTTTTTTTCTTCTCGAAAAATTATCAAATTGACAAACCTAAAATCAGTATGGTGCAAAACAGCTCAGATTTATACAGTTCTTCTTGCCTGTTTATGTGGTGGTTGAATCTGCTAATGTTGGAAGTATTTCTTCTGGGTCCTGGGTCAACCTGCAGCATTCTATTTTTTTTTTTCTCTCTACTCTCCATAAGCAGAAATGAGGTGGTTTGCTCTGTTATTGTTGCGTGCATTTTGTAGGGTTGTATGTTAGAGATGAGATTCTGAGGTTTGTTGGTTGTATTTTGTTTGGTTTTTTGTCTAGTTGGGTAACCAAATAAATAGTAGTAAAGATAGAGTGTAACTTATTAAGCAGGAAGAAATTGAAGGGAAAGAACTGGAAGGAGGCATAGAACATTTGGGAATGGCATCTGGGAAAATTTACTTAAACCACAATGGAAATGTATGAAAAAAATTTCTTGGGTGCTTTGCAGTTGCCTTGAACAGCTTGGTTACTCCTGTGCAACTGAAACTCTGCTGCAATCATAAAACCCAAGCCCCATCATTTAGGTTGCCAGCAAACCAAAGTTTCTGCCTGCAGTGGCATCTGCCTAGAGAAATTGTGGTGGAAGAATGAAGTTCTCCAAATCGAGTTCCACTACAGATACAATACCAGCTTGCTAAACTGAAACTAAATAAATTGTGGTAAATAGGCATAGAGAAAAGGTACAGTAGCTGCCTAAATAAATGTAGGAGACTTCAAACAATCCATCTCACTAAAATAACTTCAAAATGTAGTGTCTCTTCACAAATAATATTTTTTTAAAAATTGTTCTTGAGTAAAGTCAGTTTGGTCCTTCAGAAAATGTTAGCAGCTTCCTCATAGAGAACACTTTTTGCCCCCTCAGAATTGGGCAGAAAATGATCTGTTGAAATCAAATACATAAATGATGCGTGTAATGCATCTTGCTTTGACATGGTGAGTCTGATCAGAGCCTGACGGCAATTAAACCGAGTTTGGAAAGATCAGCTGTGTGTGAGAATCGTCAGAGCTCTGGATGCGGGTGTGATCTGTAGGTGTGCTAGCAGCTCCTACGTATCAAATTAGAAAAGTACTATTTCTTACAGCTAAGCGCTTGGATTCTCTCCTTCGAAGGAGTTGGTGATGTTAGAGGTAATATTTTTATTCTTGTCACCAAGGATAATGAAAAGGCAGTAGAAGCTCCCAGGCCTGTATAGTCACAGCACTGTGACAAGAGTAAGTCAAGCGGTGTTTCAGACCGAAGCTGGATGGGTAGAGGCACCCAGCTCTTGGTGGGTTGGTATTACCCGTCCTCCGGGGCTGTCAGGTATTACACAGAGTGATGCTGTCATCTAAACTCCTAAACCTTTACATTCTTTGAGAACTAAAAACACGCCGCACTAAAATGTGTATTTTCATTGCAAAGTGTGCATGTCTATTATGCTTTTTCAAAGTAAATCACAGAAATATTAAGTGGGGAAGGAGAGACGTAGATGTTTGGTTTATAGTTAGAGTTTGTTTGTTTTGAACTGAATAAGTCTGAAAATACTATATAAAAACTACAGATCATGAAAAGACTCCATAAGCATTCTCCAGATTGTTCATCAAAAACCCCACCCAACTGACAAAGCTGCGGCGAGAAAATGTTCTTAATTAATGCCTTCAGTTAAAGGAAAAGCATTGTGGATCTGTTAAATATATTTATTAAATCTGTATTGTTTAGATAATAGGATGGGAAAAGACACTTGTGCTGAGTGTTGTGTCAAATTCGTCAGGACGTGATCTAATTCTAGTTCACTCGCTGGATTTCACAGCTGTTTGTCTGGGTATCGGGGTAATTTGGAGGGTTGAGTGAAGCCATACGACTGTAATGAACTCATTTTGTGTCTTTGACTCATTCTGGCAAAAAAAAAGATGCTATTTAGGGAGTATTTGGTATTGTTAAGATTTCTGTTCCTCCTGTCTCTCAAACTTTCTCCCGGCTGCCGTCTTTGCGCCATCACCAATAATTACATCAAATTAATTCGGTATAATTGAGTTAATTATTAGCACTGGAGGTTAACAACATGACTTCAATTGAACCAAGGCTTTTATCTCCCTTTTCCTGAGGTTTCACAAAATGTAAACAAATCTGAATCATGGATTAAACCTAAGGCAGCTCCTTTTCCATCAAGTGCTTTTGCCAGTCAGAACGACTGTCCTGCCATGTTTGTTCACTTGGATAGTGTTGACAAACGTGTTGTCTGCCGTCGAGGGAAAAGAATACTGTGGTGTTCTGTAGCAGCATCCAAGTACTTCAGGAAAAAAAATATTTTAGTCACCCCGGAGGCATTTGGGCAAACCCAGAAAGACAGAATGTCATGGAATAAAGTTTTGGGAGAAACTTGAGATGTGGCTTTAAGACCTCAGAAATGTTCCTAAGACATGGCGGGCATCTGCCCACATGATTAGCTGTTGGTATGGTAACAATCCCTGATTAGTGAACTGTACGAGTTAAAATCCCCCTTAAGAGGCTAAAGACTCCCAGGCTTAAATGTTCTGTAATACTGCTGCCTGTAAACAGTTCTGCCATGAGCAGCCACGCGTGTTGCTCTAGGTTTGGTGGGCCAAACTCATCCCCGCTGTAGTTGTACCACAGACAGGTTTTGCCAGGGAAGATTTGGCCTCACTTGATTCCTTGGACTGAGAGCGAAGGTTTGGGAGATGCCAGGTGCCAGCAGGTGTGGATTTGAAATGAGGCCGCCAGTTGTTCTAGGTGCTGCTGTAAAGGATCATGTAAATTGGGAAGGAAGGAATGAATGGGCAGTTCTGTTTTAAAGCTGATGGCACTAAGATGTAACTCAATTCATAGTCAGGTGTGATTGTGAAGGTAAACACGGCTTTAGTCACCGAGACATGTTGGCAGCAGCTGAAGTGAGCAGTTTAGGGCTGAGAAAATAAAGTTCTTTAGAGCCTGCCTCTCAGAGTTTTCTTTAAGACGAGAGAATTTGTTGTTGGGAGAAAAAGAGTAAGCAGACAAGTTTGAATTGCATGAGGGAGATTCCTGTCCTCCATTGCTGCCTGAACTTGACAGTTAGTGAGCATGCTCCAAAGAATATTACTCTAATTAGTCTGAGCATGCCTAATAATTATCCAGAACAGGGTAATCTGGCCTCAGTGTGGGCAGCGTGTTTCCTCGCTGGTGTGAGGCTGCAGAAGTCTCAGTGCTGTGTTTGCTCTGTTTGATGTATGACATGTCTCTGCTCTGTGATACCACGTGAGTGCAAGGTAAAAACATTTGGCCTATGGCTTTGGTTAATTTATTGAAGTGGTCTTTATCATGACAAGAATTCAATGTCTTTTTATGGCCAAACCCCAGAGCTTTTGTGCCTATTGATAATGCTGTTGATTTATGTCTATATTCAGTTTTCCTTTACGATACAGATCTTTTAAGCTTTTATTCAGACCCTAAGAAAAACACATTATAGGTCTGATTTCCAGTTGACTTTACATCATATCAGCAGTAAAGGGATCATAAAGCTCTACTTTCAGCAGTAAAGTTACTTTTTTCCCCTTTTATTCATACTTCCATTGTTTATGTTTTAAGGAGTTGCTAATTTTTTATTATTTTTGTTTTGCACAGCACCTCTCTGGGAGCTGATGTTCAGTGCGACTATCTGGCTTTGTTCAGAACCCCTCCTTGTAGGTTCTCGTTCCCTGTTGCATCGGTGTAGCCTGCACTCCGAGTTGTTTGTGCAGTGCTCAGGTGTATTAAAGCACAACTTTGGAGCCGGCTCATCCAGAAATCTACCACGTTCTCTCCGACTACCCTGTTGTTACGCATAACTCTAGCAATCTGTGTCATCCTCAAGTTTTACCAATTATAGTTTTACATTTGCTGATGACTTTGAGTTGCGTCCAGCCCAACGCTGATGCTGTAAAACTGCACGAAGAACGTCCAGCCAGTGGTGGGTGATTCCTTGTCAGCAAACGGGTCTTTGAGATCTGTCATTTAGCCAGTTCTTGACCCACAGTGTTTTCTTGTAATACTGTCTAAATCTCGCTTTACACTGTGGGGCTGTGCCCCCAAAACATGCTGCTTGTTGCACTGTCATTTGAGGCTGCTGCTCCGCCTCGCGCATCAAGCAAAGCATAAAGCAGAGAGGAACAGAAATAGAAGTGAACAGAACAGGGCTGGCTGTCATCATTCATGCAGCAGGACTTTACAGATCATATTTAGAAAGGACAAAATCCACAACAATGACAGGCCACAGCTCGTCAGAAGCGATCACATCAAAACAGCTGATCTTAATAAAAGCCCAGCATGCTGGAGAGATGTGTTTATTAGAAAATGACTTCAGCATTGTCCATGCTCACCCGTACATGAGAAGGGGTGTATCTACAGGGCAGGCCATCGCCCGGGGCTGCAAAATATTCCGTAGCTCTGTGAGTGAATGTGACTTGGGAGGGACGGGCGTTTGCTGGTTTGCCAAGGGCAGCAGCGCCTGGAGAGCTGGCCTGGAACACCGCACCGGGCACTAGTCCCTGCTGTGACCTGCTGGGAGTAAAGAAAATACATCACAGTGTCACAACCAGAGCAGGCAGGCAGCTCCCCGAAACCACTGAGGTCTGCCACGCTGCTGTGAGGGTATGTAAGGAGTGAAGAGCCCGGAGCCAAGGGCCTTTTCTGTATTCACCAGCTGGGAGGGAGGGCTGGTGTAGCCAAATACTAAGACAAAAGGGTGAGAATCCTTCCGGCAGCAGCAATCCCCTTGGGTGTCTTCCTGGAGTGATCTCAAAACATGAACCGAGATGATTGTGGTTACAGGCTTCAATTTCATGTGCTTTTTTGGCGGTTTGATTATTACTGTCCCATGCAGAAAATCTCACCATCTCATTTTGCAGAAGTACCACTTTTGGAATCTGCATTCAAACTAATAAAAGCAGGTTTGGGGAAGGCATAAGGAGTCAGGCATAATGACCCCAACTATGAATTTTTAATAGTGAGTTGACTAGTGATTTCTTTTTCTCATAGTCTTTTATTGGATGCTTCAAGGAGTATAAATAATTTTGGCACTTTAGATAAGATAACTCTGTAAGATGTTCCAAGTTCAACAGCAGGTTCCAAAGATACCTGAAGTCACACATAGGTTTGAAAAAATACTCCATTTATCTGCTGTTTTATGTATACTGCTGGGAATATTCTTAAGTATTTTCCTAATTTAAACTAATGTTACTCAATAGATGCTTTGCATTAGTTTTTCTTCAATTTTTGTTTTTTACAGGGTTTGTTTGCTTAATCCTAATTTTCAAAATTCACTGTGTATTTCTAAATGATTTTTGATTGAGTCCAAACACGACCTACTGACATCCAGAGAAAGGGTGTGGGTTTTAGGTTGGGTTTTGTGGATTATTTGAGGAATTTATTCTTGAGCATGTAGTGTGATCAACTCGTATAACCGACAGTCTGAAGCAAGAGCCTGGGGCCATCTGCAGCCACTGGTACCAGCTTTTGGATCCCATTGGTGCCTTCCGTAACACAGACCAAACTGTAAAACATAGTGTCAAATGGTTCTCTCTCCATTTCTAGTTTCTTTTCCCTCCAGCCTCTTGTTTTGTGTGGGGTGTCGCTGGTGGCACGTTCCCCGGCAGAGAGCGCGAGGGTGGGGATAAGTTGATGGCGAAAGCTGGTTTGGTGATCGGAACGCCGGCGCAGCCTGTGGAACCCAGCTCGTCCTGCCAAACGCTGCTCAGCGGCTGGGGGCCCAAGGCTGGGGGGCTCCGTGGGGGGTGAGCGTGTCTCGCCTGCCCCCAGCGAGCTGGCGAGGCAGGGCTAGAAGCACTTCAGTGAAATCCAGGCCTGTCTTGGTTCCTCGTTGTTAAAAATGGACATAATGCAACTGTGCTAATTTAGTAGGATACTGTAAATTCAAAGATCGTGATACTTAGCTAGGATAAGGAAGCCTAAATTCCCAAGCTAGGCTTCTAAAGGTGTGATACTAATAGGTAATAATAAAATACATCTCCAGCTTGTGCCGAGGGGGAAGAGAGGGAAGGAGGAGCCCCCCTGTAAACAGCAGCAGCTCAGGTAACTCCCGCACTCCTTTAATTAGCACTTCCCGTCTCTGAAGGCCTGCCTTGGTGGTTGGTTAACTAGTCCGGAGGGACTGAGATTCTAACTGTTGAACCGTAGGGATTTGCTTGAAAAACAGACACAACAGCAGAAAAGAAAAAAACTCAGCCCACACGCATCTGAGAGCAGTGGCACAGTGTCACCCAGTGTCACCGGGGGTTCAGCTGTACACTGGGTCAATTGACAAGCTTGCTAATGCAAAGTGCGAGATTAATTGGCTTTGGTCAGCCTTTGCTTCACTATCTGAATATCATTATCAGGAATGTAAATGATTATGCAATGCAGAGAAATACCACAATAGTCTCAGTGTCTCCTTTTATGCTTGTCTCTTTTTAAACAGGGCTTTATCTAAATGCAAATGTGATTTCAGCCTTCTGATTAGAACATTATACAGTCATCCATTCCAGAAAAGCACAATTAGTGGATTATTTTACTTCTGACTCAACAGTTCTTGGTTTAGATAGTTTGTTTGTTGTGCTATGCATGATATTTAAGTTACCAGAAGGAGACTTACATTATTGGTCAGGGATATAGCCAGATTTTGTGAGGTCGACGGCTTTTTTTTTTCTTGGCAGATAAAAACGGCAACATTTGTGGGATTCAAAGGGGAGTGTTTTTAGAACAAAAGGCAATAGTGCAGATTCTTACTATGCTTCATTGTCCTTTTTGTGCCAAGCAAGGGGCAAATTACAGTAATAACTATGCAAATTCTCCCGTGTTGGGGGCTGCACAAGTGCAGCGCAGCCTCGCCTGGTTTCAGGATTGTGCAGAGCCCCAGTACCTGGGAGCTTAGTAGTGGGTCAGGTCATGACACTATTTCTCATTAAACAGCCCTTTTACCAAAATAGCCTTTGTTTTCCATGTGCTGTGGTAGATTTCTGGTGAAGTTACATTCTCAGAAAAGATCTTTCGGTGACAGGTTTCCCTGTGAAGCTTACCCATTTGTAGCGTTATTGCAGATAAGAATCTGTCAGAGCTCAGGATATTTTTTATTTTTTTTTCTTTCCGTGAGGGGCCTCGTACAGTATTTGTTTCATAACTAGACCTGGTAAAAACTTCAGTCTTCAAATCTATTAGGAAGCCCGTTATGTGTGGGAAGGTGTAGGATTTTTTTTTTTAATTTTTTTTCTAAAATACATCAGTGTAAATGTATCTGTCACATGATTTGGATTCAACAGCTCATCATTTTCCTATGAAAGGTAACTGCAGTGGAAAATTCCCACTTATCTGTAGTGCAACAACATTTCCAATTCATTTGATCAATTTAATCCTTCCATATTCATATATCTGTGACTCTGGCTTCTTGATCTCTCCTATAGCTCATTTTCTTTATGCTGAAGCAAGCTGTCCTGTACATTCCTAACACATGAGGGATCTTTGCTTTTGTGACAGGAAATCTATTGCAGCACTTAGATTTAATTAGAGCACAATGACACATGATGAGTTTACACATCAAAGCCTAGAAACAACTCAACAAATTGGCTCTAGTGCCAAAGTATATTTTGGGACCAGTATTGAACTGGACTGTCTCGCTGTTTAGTGGGAATACATGAAATATGGGGTCAGGTTCCTAGGGTCAGTGGAACTATGCCAGTTCTTACCCGCTAAGGATTGGGTTTGAGACCTGGGGATATTCCGATCTGTAATTTAAGCTGAACTTTTCAGGTAAAGCCATAATTAGCACCTCTTGAGTGCTTGGGAAGTGAGCTAGCCGTTGGACTTCGGTCAGGCTGGAGCCACTTTGAGAAGTCAGCTGTTGCTCCGTATTTCTGAATTTTTGTAGCATCTTTCTGCCCTACATGTGTTGGGTTTTTTGGACACTATCCAATTCCTGTAGTGTGTCAGGCAGAATGGCTTTTACTAAACAAATATGAAAAACAGAACTAGAATTAACACAAGTAAAATGAAACGACTGCAGCAGCAGTATTGAGCCAACTTACTGCCCTCACGATGCAGGAATAGTTTTCTAATTGTTCAGGAAAGCCAATGGGAACCGTGTATTGGCCGTGAGTGACTCTCAGGAGGACTCACAGTGAAGTCTCACCTCTCGCACTCTCCAGGCACACCCTGTGAAGCTCAAAGTGCAGAAACACAGGGTCAGCTCGAGATCCTGAGGATGGGCTCAGGTTGAGCTCTGCCGGCACAACACTGCCCTGTCCGAGGCCGGGACAGCTTTAGCTTTGGGACAGCAGTCGACTGTGGGAGGAGTGGTGGGTAGCTGGCAGAGGGCAAACGTTGTGATGACAGAATCCAGGAGCCAACTGATTAAGGTTTTCTTAATTAATGTGACCAAGGTGAATCTTGTGCAGGCTGCTGGCAAGCCGTGTTGTCTGAGCTCCAACGGGAAGTCATCACAGCCCTTATAGTGGCGTTTACAGAGCTGGGGGTCCAACAGCCTGTTTTCCCGTTGGTTGTTTTTCTAATAACATCAGGAATGGAATCAGGGTAAACAGCACTGTACACGGGTCCTTGAGCTCGTTGCCGTCACAAAAAATACTGCATATCGCTGCGGAACGTCAAATTGGGATTGCTGTAGCTTTCATGGGTATCTTTCACTAGGGAGTTAGTCACAGCGGTCAGCACCTGTTGAGAAGTACCGTTTGTCATAAATCTATAGACTCCAGTACTGTGAGAAAAGGGCTTTGCTTGCTCAAAATGTTGCTGAAGTGATTCTGAGGAAAGTCACAAATGAACTACACAGACCCACTTCAGATGCAAGGCAAGATGTTGGTGTAAATAAACAGGACAGGGATCCTGGTGCACGTTCTTCAAAAGTTTATGCCTATTAAGCCTTTGTAGATCTTTGAATTAGTTTTGATAATTTGCATCATGAGCTAGTAGCCCTGTTAAGTGCTTCCTTAAACAATTCTTGGACGCTAGAAGAGCTTTTTCTGAAGTGTCATCAGAGCCTTTCTTAGGGGCTTCCGTAACACCCGTCAGCTGTGACTCACGATGTTTCTGCAGGTCCTTAAAAAACCGATGTTATAAAACCCGCTGGCTGAGCCGCGCAGAGCAGGTGGTGAGCTGTGTGGGGTGCTCCATTAGTCCACACAAAACCGGGCTCCTGTTACTGGCACCTCCTCCCCGCTCCCACCCCACCTGTTTGGCTCATCCGCCTCGTTCTGCCTCATCTTGTGACTTGTGACTTGTCGTTCATCTGCCTTGTGCATCCTTTGTGGCAGAAACTTCTTCATGAGCTCTGTGTCCGTGTATCTATCGCACCTGCCGCCCTAGAGCCTGACTCCGTGACGGAAGAGCGCGGGCACAATTCCAGTGCGGGTAACAGCACCGATATTGCAGAGCTTTGCTCGCACGTTTTCCTGTAGACAAGAAGCTCTACTACAAGAACAGCTCCCGCTTGTTTTACAAGATGTAACTTTTGACAAAAGATAGTTAGATTTTAAAAAAAAAAAATCAATATAGCATAGGTTTCACACAATCTGTCAGTAATGAACAGGAAAAAAAAATAACTGAGGGGCTCAGAGATGACTTGACTGTGGTTTTGGGCCATGACTAAAGCAATGTTGTAAAGGCCCATCCTGCAAGGATAAGACGTGTTCTGTGCTTTTGTTTTAAAATCCTTCAGTTTTCTCTGCGTGGAAGAGTCGTACGTTTTATGCCTGGAATTAAAGATTTTCAGTGACCTCCTTTACTGTAAATCAGCATAGCTCTTGTGACTTCTCTAGAGGTACACTGGTTTATATCACTCAGTTACAGACTGAGAAGGAGTTTTGTTTCACTGAAGATACAGATTACAATGGTCCATGTCCCATTGTGGTGGGCATTTTATAGGTAAATGGTGCGGAGATTTTCCTCACTGCAAGAAGAGACAGTCAATGCAAATATACAGCCCAAGCGTGCGGTAGCTCTGATGTTCTGAAACAAATTTGGCTGAAAGATTTAAATTATTTAAGAAAAAGGAAAAAAATATCCCAAATGATGAGTAAGTATCATAATGGGTGCTAAAATAATGCCATACACCTACTTCGTTATTCAGCTACTTATTTATTATCTGTATCCTTAAGAGTAATGATGTAAAAGTGCTTTTTCCCAAATGTTAATTTGGTTCTCTGCAGATGGTAGCCATCTGCTAAATGACAAGTCATTTACAGTATTTGATTAGCACTTTATATAGCTTGGATAGACCTATTGTTATGATATGGAAGTGTAGTTACGGAGGTGAAACTTGTTAATTTGTTCTCTTCCTGTTGCCGTTACCAAAAGAGTGGAAACTTTCAAACCTAGCAATGTTTTTTGCCTGTTTTTCTCTTATATTTGACTTGTTATTTCAAGGTAAAGCCTGGCATTCATAGGCCAGTTCACAGGATATTCTGGAGAGAATGACACTGCTAGATTCCACCACCACTTGTAACAAATATAAGTATCCTCATTCCACAGTGTCACTGTGTGGCTGGGCTCTTCTGGTTGTCCCGAGAAAGACCTGGAAGCTTGAATGAATCCAAGAATCGTGACTTAGCAGGTGGAAAACTCCCATGAGGCTGCGACACTCTTTTGTGTGTTTATAGCAGCTTAACGCTGTGGGTCTTTTAAACTGGAAAAAAAAATTGCAATACTCATTATTATCATTGTCATAAGGTGATCTTGAATGAATTGCACACTTTTGTATTTTAGTGCCTTGATCAATGGTGGGTAACCCTGCCTGTCCATAAACTAAGCAAATGCTGAGTAATACCGTATCGTGTTTTCTTCTAAAGCTTCTTCAAGTTGTGCTGCTAAACCTTTATTTGCTAGCCCTGTTTTCATTAGTTGTAAAGTTACGTTCTTCCTTGATTGTTTTTAACGAAACTCATTCGGTTTGTTGGTTCGTGTGTTTATTTTCAACAGGTAGGATCTTGATAATGGCCCCACTGCCGAATGCTGAGTTAGTGCAGAACTCGGTGCAGCTGTACCGCTACCTGCTGCGCTGCTGCAAGCACCTTCCCGAAGAGAATATTCGGCAGCATTACCGGCACGCCATCAGGCAGGTGAGAAACGGTCTGCTTTCCTGGTGCTGGGGTTCAGCACTGGAGAGCAGGGGCTGTTTTTCTCCTACAGTTTGGACCAACTTATTTATAACTCCTGGCGCTTAAGTTTATTCTTCTGTAAGCTTCAAACGTTAGAAGATTTGAAGGATTATACTGGTAGTGTTTGTTTCTATTTGCTTTGAATCTGAAGCCTTTTATTTTCCCAGGTTTTCATCTCTAATTCTCATGTTAGTCAAGACAGTGAACAATCATTCCTTACTCATCTAAACACGTCTTTTGTGGTGAAACTTACAGGTTCCTTTTAGGTTTGTTTTTTTTTTTAAATATATCCTGCCCCTACCCCTCCCAGCTGGGTAAACCTTATCTAATTGCTCAATGGAAGTAATTTCATGCCTTTGAGAATACCTGTTGTCCTATGTCTTTCTAGTTTTAATGTACCAGACAATTTAAATTATCCTGAAGCTTTTTGCTCATGATGTATGAAAGGAGTAAAATAGTTAAATTACATTTGACAAGTCTTGGTATGGAAATAGCACAGCCGGATGCCTCAATATATATTTTTACCTTTTCTGATCAACAGTTCATTTGTGTAAAATGTTTTCTTTGAGATTCAAAAGTCATCCTTGTTTTGACAACTGTTGCGTTTGGTTGGCCAGTCAATGTAGCGCTTCGATTGAATGTTGCAGAGTTTCAAGGTTCATGCCGATGAGGACGATCCCGAGCGAATCCAGCAGATTATTAAGAGAGCCATTGAAGATGCTGACTGGGTCATGAACAAAGTGAGTTCATCCGACTGTCTCGCTTTTGTGCACTCTCAGTTTAGATCAAAGAAGAAAATGGTGCAAAGCAAGTTAGGAACAGCCAACTGTCCTGGACGTTGAAGTGTCTGGGTGCAAGGAAATACCTAGCCACTAGGGACTTATGATTGTGGTAGCTCTTGTTTAAAAATTCCTCTTTGTTGATATAAACTTCAGTGTATTTTTTCAGAATCAATGATGCTTGAAGTTAGTCTCTGTATACATCTTAGTTTCCATGAAGAATTCTATTAAATTTTAGCAGTGGTGGCTCATATAACTCTGTTATAGGAAAAAAACCCCCTACAATATTTTGCAAGCCACAGTTTGTCGATATGCATTAGCTGCTTTCCTAACAGGAGTCTGTCATCTCTTAGTTATGTAAACTCCCAGAAAGATTTTTTTTTTTTCCCCCTCAGATTTTGCCTGTTGACTGTGCAGATCAGGGTTAGACGTTGTAGTGACAAAATAGTGTTAATTGTTTTACGTGTGCCATAGTTATCACCCAGCCGCTCAAGCTGGCTTTTTAGAAAAAAGGATGAGGATTGGTTACTGTTGGGCAGCTGGGAGGCACCTGTACTTCCTTGGCTTTAGATCTGGTTGGGGAGCATGGTGTTTTAACATGGGGTTCTTGGAGTATAATGAAACAAGTGAAAAGTTCAGCTCACTCTATCTATCCATGATTTAATTTACTAAATGATTGTTAAGTCCTTCTTCTCTCTGCCAGTCCATGAAGTCCAAATAAGAATTGTTACAGGAGCAAGCCCAGATTAGTCACAGATTATGAAATTACAGCAGTAGCCAAATCCCAGTAGTCACAGCCTACAATTATCAAAAGCCTCATTCTGGTTCTGCCACAGAGTTTGGAGTCTACTTCATTGGAATATGGGTAATTGAACTGTTGTGAGAGGAGATCAGATTCACAGTGCCTGCCCAGAAGCATTATTTTATGCTGTAGAGGAAAAACCTATCAAATTGCAATCTAACTTCAGGGAAGCAGATAATTTTATGTAGATCATGAAGAAGACTGTAAATCGTTTTCAGTAGGAACTGTTACTTTTACTTATGTGCTCTTTCCCACAAATAATTGCTTCTTTCTCTTTTTTTAGTACAAAAAACAGAAGTAAGAAGAGGAATGATGAAGACAAGAATGTCATTGGTAAACATCCTTAGAGGACGTGCAGTGAAGCCCAGTACTGTATTATAGTTATTGCCCGGAGTTTTTTCTTAGATAATACAAATACAATAATTTATATCTCATTATGATGTCGGGAAGCTAAATTAATATTTCTGTAGCTATTTGAGTGTGCAGATTAAAAAGTACAGTCTAGGTTCAAAGTATTAGCTTGTATAATCACAAACTTTGAGCTTAAAGCCCAAACGTATCTAAGCTTTGAGTAAGACAACTTTTCAGGAAAACTTACCGAGAATAAAAATGTAACAGTGCAGATCATTAACAAATAGTAGCTAATGCCCTGTCTGTGCTCATACCGATGAATTACAGCTTCTCACCTGAAAGAACTGAACTAGTGTCTGAGCATAAAAGACTGATGGGAGCCCACAAACCTGAGAAATGCTCAGTGAGGATCAGAGCAGATCTCTCTTTACCTGACCGTGGACTAGATCACGCTGTGAGGCCCAGCTCCACGCAGCACAGCAGGGTTTGGCACAGTTACCTGGTGGGAAGGTGCTCCTGCCTAGGTAACGGTGGATTTACGTCTGTGTAACGTGCTGAGTTAGGGTTATCGGTCTGTTACCTCACATCATCCTCTGGTCTGACAGAGTGAGGCAGAGGAACAGCCAGGGTACAGGTCTGGTTTTAATTGGGTAGCAGACACAAAACCGTAGGCTGCTGAGTGGAGAACAGACCCACAAGGACTTTAAGCCTTGAACCACAGTATTTTCCACCTGCCTGTCTGTGCTACAGACATACCTTCCTTCCCCTCTCTAGGCTTGCTCTTGAACTGGTGATTGACTTATTTAAAGAAGGTGTCTGTCACCCTAATCTCGACACTTGTGAAAACAGACACAGTTCTGATGGGGTTTGTGCACTGCGTGGGATAATCGCTGAAAGTGCCAAGTTGTACAGATATAAAGGCCTTCACAATTGTTTTTTTTTGGCAATATAAAATAAATGTCTTTAAAAATGGGAGCCCATGTCCTTTTTCAAAAGACCGTCCTTTCTGCCCTAATAGATTTTCATCAGGGAAAACTCAGTGGAAATACTAGTTATCCTATATAAAAGTGATTTAGGAGCAAAAGAGTTTTTGTTTGAAACACGACCTTTGCTTTTAGCTGTACTTGGATCTTTCTGCCTCCGGGTGGCAGTGCATGCTGCGTTGCTTGTCCCAGGTCCCAAGCGTTTGGGGATTGGGGTTTTTTTTTTTCCAGTTTCGGAATTGTTGAGCTTCCTCACCTGCTCGGATAAAAGTCAAGTGCTGAAACAGATCTCTTAGGCTTCAGATTTTCTTTTCTTCATTCAGATGTGAAAGAAGGAAACAGAAAATCCTAGCTCAAAGTAGTAGTGAAGGATTCGACAAGTCCTGCAGCAGAAATGGGGACTGTAAGTGAACATTCATACCACAAATTATTGTATAGAAAATTTTCATTTGTCCCCTTTCTTCATGAATTTCTGTCCTCTGTTATTCTTTCCTCTGCCATCACCACTATTTTTTCTCTCCTTACCCCTTGAATTACCTTATGTACCCTCAACTTTTGTTGTTCTTGTTCTGCGTATTCCTTAATTCTGTTTTCTCTCATCCTGTCTCTCTACCTCGCTTCTTCTCAAATCCTTTTCTGACAGGTGCATCAAAACATACTCGGGTGTTATGTTGGGGCCATCCTTCTGCTTAATTTCAGATAAAGCATGAAGGTAATAAGAGTTTCTCAGCAAAGTAGGTGTAAGCTTGTCTTGTGAGGAAAACCACTTGCCTTTCTACTTAAATACATTTTTTGAAAGTGCAGCCATTCTTGTTTAAAATTTCAAAATAATCTGATGCGAGGTAGAGCACAGAAAACTTCAACCTTGGCAGCTGACAAGGAATATCCAGTATGAAACACCTCACCATGATAAAAAAACCCAAACAGATTTGATAACAGATACCTCTGTGTGCTACTTTTAATCAAGAATGACACACGGGTGGGCCATGCTGTGTTCCAATTTTGTCGTATGTATTTGGTGTGTGGCACGGAGAGGCACTGAACTTGATATCAGTGCAATAGTGAAAACTGTGAGAATCAGTAGGGTTAACAGTGTACTGGAATATACTGGTTTCCTGAACTATAAATGTTGCACACTCAGCAACCCTCTATTCCTTTAGGTGTCTGGCTCTTTGTAGTGTCAGACATAGTATTTTGTTCAGCTACTAAATAAGATAATTGCTTATCTCTAAATCATTTTTACACACCTGTTATTGAATTTATGGATAGTTCGAGAATGAAGCACTGAGGAGCTGGAAGGTGCAACTGTGGCACGCCTGCAACTCCAAGTGTCTGAGGTGCCAGCTGAGACATGGAAACGTCAGACTAAAGGTATGACAGATGTCACTGAGGTGGTAGGACCAGGGTCTGTGAACTCTAGATTTTGGGAACTGCTGGACAGTGAAGTTCTTATGAGGGTGCTTCACTGCTCAGTCTCCTCTGATGGTCTCTGACAGCAGTTGCAAAAAAAATATCTACGCCAAACAGATCGTATTGGGTGCATCTGTGCTTCCATATTCAGTGATCTGGATTCTCTGAAAATAAAGATATTGGGGGGCAAAAAATAGGGGATGAAAGAGACTGTTTTGTATACAGTAACTACTGTTGCAAAGTTTAAAAGATTAAAAATGCACAATGCTCATTAAGCTGTTGACACAACAAAGGATCATGTCAGTAAAAAGAGACAAGTCTATTCTGTTCATAGGGTGTAGTTTCTTTTTATTGAAATGAGGAACTCATTTCTTGTATATCACGCCAGTTCTGGTAAGTAATGGGCCGTTGATAGGTATAGGCAATAACTGAATGATTAAAGGCCCGTCAAAGCCCCAGGTTTTGTTGGCTGCACTGCTAGCACTCTGCAGTCAGCATTCCGTTACCACCATCGCTTTCAGGGTGGAGTCGTATCACCTTGGCCATTCATGAGCCTGGAGCTTTTTGTTGTGTTTACGCAAATGTAATAACTGCATTTTGGAAACAACGGTTTTGCAGCTGATTACTGTAAGTTCTTGAGTCAATAGCTCCTCCTGAGCACTTCTCCACAGTCAGAGGATTTGAATGAAGTCCCTGGTCAAAGGTTGTGTACAGACAGCTCTGTCAGTTGAGCTGCAGACAGGGTTTCACAGAAAGCTTGTTATGCAAGACAAACGTTAGAACAAGGAAAATACGGTTGGGAGACTTCTGTTTAGTAGGCCAGGATCATGCTTTTAATTCTTGAAGTCTGGTCAAGCAGGTGATTTAGGTTACATTTTGGCTGAGGAAAATAAGAAAAATGCTCCCAGTCGTCAGCTCCAGGTTGTAGACTTACCAACACTCAGTCTAAAGACAGAACCAGATTTGGTGCTGTACTCTGTTTTCTGTGTATATAAAAAACGTTGAGAACCTACAGCTGGAATTGCGTGGAATGATGTGTACATTACAAATAAGGAATAATGTGTCTAAAAAGACTGGAACAATGGTGGTGGGTTAGTCGATGTGTTTTCTTTAGTGTATAGGGTCTTGCACTTAAGCGCCGAGAGAGATGTTAGAGTTTACTTCTGTTATGACCAGCCTTGGAGGCTCAAGTGGAAGCTTTTTGTGCAGTGAAAGTTTTTTGGTTTTATTTGTTCATATTAGATTTTTGTATGAAAAGCTGGTAAACGTAATTTATCTAAATTACAGGCTAGTGTTCTGCACGTTACATGGTCAAAGAGATGGATAGATTTCTGATCACATTCTTATGTCAGAGGTGTTACTGGTTTCAATTCAATCTTGCCATTGAAAGTCATCTGAGCCCTGTGGGTACTGAAGAGAATACTTCCATCCCAAGCCAGGCTTTGCTTAGCACCATTTGTCAATAACTGAATGTTCCTTAAATCATTCTTTAGCACTTTGTAAACTCTTTTTTCACTTGGCTTGTTATGTCACAGGCATTGCAAACTTGTTTTCACTTGGTTCGTTATGTCACAGGCATTGCTTTTTGTGTAGAGACACGTGAGCTTAAGAATTTGATGTTAAACAAAAACATCTCGTCTATGGTATTTGGCTTTTTATCAAATGTCATAAGGAAGTGGTCTTTAATACTATAAAGAACAAGAATACATGCTATTTGTGAGAGAAATAAATAATATTCACTGTTATCTTCAAGAGGAAACAGTTTCTTGTTTGTGAATGGCTTTTACCTTGGTGTTACAAATTGTGCCTTCATGGAGAGCCCTGATAAGGTGCAAACCAAGCAGGCAGCACAGCGACTGCAAGTCTTACACACGCAGTAGTGTAGTATGCATTCGTTAGGAGAGTCCTTTACCTTAAACTGTAAGAATGAGTCTTCAGAGTTTTATGCTCCATAGCGTAGTGTCCATCAGTGTAATCCAGAGCAGCCCATGTTTATCTGAAATGTGTGAGTGGTCTCTTTGTCACGAGCCGTGTCCTGAAGCAAGGCAGCACCCCATGAAGATGCTGTGGCGCTGCGCTGCCTGCTCGGTCGGTCGCTCTGTGCAGCCTCTCCTCCCGTTCAGAGGCGATGGAGTTCTTCTTGAGCACAAGCCAGCTGGTGCATCTTTCAACTTTTATATTATTTGATAGATTTATCTTGTACTTCTGTCAAGCCAGCTTTTATGAAATAGTGTTAACTGAAGTATATGCTAGTCATCAAGTACTCCTTTCAGCTTGTGATTAGTCAGGGCAGAAACATTAACTTTTTTTAAAAAAAAACCCCAAAATGTTCTTTGAAGAATACTTTGTTTTCCTCATAATTTTGTTTGATATTTAAATAGCTTCAAAAATTTAGGAGCAGAGGGAGGCATCACTTGCAGCTAAGAGCTTAACGTTTGAATTTCTCATGGACCGGGTTGGTGCCTGACATTGCACACTTCAGGGGGAAATCCTGCACGCTCAGGTAAGCTGGTAGATCCTGAGGAGGAGGGTTCCGGAGCTGCTGTTCGTTGTCCTTACCTATGAACCCAGAGGCCTAAGAAGCCGACTTCCCTATCCCATGGCGGTCACCCTGGCTGCCTTTTCCCAGAAGAATCTGTCTTCCTGATATTCAAGATTAACTTGGTTTATTTATTTTTAATCAGTAACTTCTGAGACAGCTTTGTTGGGGTGTTTCGCCACCTCTGCATAAAATACTTTCTTGCGGCTGCTGCCCCACAATGTTAAATTGAACTCTCGTTACTTGCGTGCTTCCTTCTGCTGGCGTTCAGCTTTGTCTGTTAAAATCTCGTGCACTTTATGTCCTCTTATTATTGCAGCTTATTTTTTGCCTAGTCTTCCATCATCCTTCTTGCAAGAAGTTTAGAAATACTGATGTTGTGATTAATATTTCCTGCCTTTCTACAGAATGGCTTTTTAAAGGTACAAAAATGGCAATAAATAAATTCTTGCGACTGATCAGGTTGACTCATGTTCTGTGTTAAGCAACATTAGATAGGATCTGGGATTATCTCAGTTTTACTTTTATTTTCTCAGTGGTCATTCCACCTGCAGAAGGTCAGCTGTATGGTCAGATGGTATGAAACAAGGAACAAGGAACATCAAGCATGTTAAACAAGTTAGTAGTCTGGGAAATACTTTATCATGATGAATTTGCTGGAGACGCTTCCCAGATATTCACCAATCTGAGAACTGATTATTCAAGGCTAAAAATAAAGTATTTCATTTTCTACAATTGTGCAACTGCAAGGATGCTTTCTCTTTTATTTTCTGTGTTTTCCTCCTCATTTTAGGAGTCCCAAAATGGGTTATTTGACCACTGCTTATGGTAGGAATGCAGGCACCTATTAAGTCTTGGAGACTTCTCTGCCCAAAGTCTGTAGAGTTTGTCCTTTCTTAGTGGCAGTGTCTCACAGAGCAGGTTGCAGCCTTGTGGCCATGGTTTTGAAAGTAATTCTCCGATTGCTTAATTTGGGCGACTTTGGTGATAGCCTTACATATTTCACTGTGTTGCTGTAGAACCTCAGGAAAACAAGACCACTTCTCTGGACTGCTTGGCCGTTTGGATTCTCTGGAAGGGTCTCTGGTTCACTGTCTGCAGAGTGATACAACCTTGTAACTGCAATTAATGGTTGGGTTGTCATGGGCAAGACAAGAGTAAACAAGACTAGACCTTTTTTTGTTGGCTTGTTTGTTTGGTGTGAGGTTTTGGGTTTGTGTTTGGGGTTTTTTTTTAAAAAAAAAAACAAAAACAACAAAACAAACCACTGAGAGCTCTTAACCTGCCTAATTCTTTCTCACACTCATTTACTCCCAGTGTTGTGTTCACCATCTTCCTTCAGCTTGGTGATTTCAGCACACAGAGCACCTCTGATTGGCTGGGGACTCTGTTGACAATTAGCAGTAAAATTGATTATTCCAATACTACCATTCCAATACTACCATGATGCTGAATTAGTAAGGTACTGAAATGGTGATTATCATCTTACAGTTCTTTCACTTTCTAATATCTGACCTTACTCCATATCGACACACATTCTTCCATATCTGTTATTTTTTATTTTTGATGAGACGGGCAGAAGCTTGCTTTCTGGTATACTCAACAGAGACTAACGGGGTAAATTGTCTGTAGAAGTATTTAGGTGGACTTACAGCTCAGAATCAATGAAAATTACTAAAAATACTCTGAAAATGCTGAAGAATATGCAATGGAAATTGACCCTTTTGGTAGGGGAAGGTGGACAGTTGATAGTAAAGGAGTTGTGAGCTCATTATCACACACCCTCTAGTACTAGGGTTTTTCTCCTCACACTGTCAAAGGGAAGGTAATTTTACTCTCACTGAGTCTTTTGAAAATGTGATATACTTTTCACAGACGATCAAAGTTGTGCAGGCTTAGCCAAGGCTGACGTAACTGTAGCGCTTTGCAAGAAGTCATTAAAACCAACTTACGCTGTGAAAAGGGTCATAAAGCAGAGCCATAAAATTGCCTGAGAAAACCCCTCTCTGTCCAGGAAGCCACGGAAAGCAGCTGAACATACTATGACTTTGTGTAGGCTAAGCTGTGCCGACAAGGTTTTGACAGTTGAGCGTGCAGGAAAAGACTGAGTCGGTAAAGGCTGGTGTAAAGGAAGAGCTAGAGACTTAGAGAGCAGCAGTAAAGATAAGCACATGAGTTTTATTGAAATTGTTACAATATTGCTATATGTTTCAATAAAGAACAAAGGAACGGGTAGAGAAATATTGTAGTTAGGGACTGCAAATGATTTTCCCTTTTTAGTGGACAAGTCTTAGTTACTGTGTTTAACAGGTGAGAGGCTGACAGGAGGGGAAATGAACTTGGGTGCTGCTGCTGCAGGTGGTAGTGGGAGGGAACACCTGATTTACTGAGGGGCTAAGGCAGGGAGGTTTCACTATTGGTTCTAATTAGGAAAAATAGAACAAATTCCACATTGACTAAAAAATCCAAATTCTGAAGTTGTATAAGACACCCCCATCTCCTTTCCCAAAACCAATATACTAGTTCCTATCAAATTTTTCATGTAGTAAATAGTGATGAGTGTATCTTGACCCAGAAAATCAAGGAGAGCCTTCCATTCCAAAAGTGGTAGAAGAGATGGGCAGTTGTTGCAGTTTTTGTTTGGGGTTGGTTGGGTTTTTTTGAGTTTGTTGAACCAGACTGAGCCAAAGAAACATGCATGGTTACAAAATGGAGAGCTCTGCGCTGCGCAGGCAGTCGGTGAGGATGGATTGTCAACTACTGCAAAATGGGGCTGTGCTGCGCTGGTCTTGGGCGTCTCTTCACAGATCTGATGTTACCTAGAATATTGCTTCCTTAGAGAAGGTTTATTCGTGGACTTAGCGATAGGGTAAAGCCACATTCAGGGTGGGTACACAAGGTTGATGGGTACTGTGGTCAGCAGAATGAGATTTAGCATTTCTAGATGTGGGAAATGTCCCTGTGGCTGTTTCCTTCTTGACCTGCCCTTGTATGTCTTCCCTTATCAAGAAGATTAGCAAACTGGGGCAATATTGACATAGAAATATTAGTGTTTTTTGAGAAAAGTACCCTGCTGGTTATTTAGAAGAAATCAATTAGAGAAAGAAAATTTCCAGACATGGGTAGAAGTATGACTTAATAGAAAGAAAAGCAGGGTAAATATGCAGATCAGGTAGCTTGAAATAGTTTCTTTTTAATTGATGTGGACTGTTTAGTGGAGCCTTTTAAATATTTTTGGAGCAAATGACCATGATGCGCACTGATTCTTTCTCAGTATTGAGCAGATCAATTGTCCCAGCGGTTGCAGCTTCTGCAGGCTTTGTA